>NC_068985.1:125362217-125375666 GCF_001194135.2 Octopus bimaculoides
ACCTTGCTATGCGGGCAGCTTTAGCACATACCTTTTGCTTGATGGTTTCTATGGTGGCATCAATGTCAACTATGGTTTTCATATTATATTTTTTCTTTAGTTTATGGGTCTTTGTAGGTTTGATACTCTTGTCAAATTTAAGGTTTTTCAAACATTCTATGTGAGATCTAAGCAGCTTAATTTGGTGTTGAATGCGTTCTTGCCAAGAAGGCTTTATTATTATTATTATTATTATTATTATTATTATTATTATTATTATTATTATTATTATTATTATTATTATTATTATTATCATCATTATTATTATTATTGTAGTAGTAGTAGTAGTAGTGTTCAGCCCATGTTAGTACTAATCGAGAAGACCTATAATGAAAGACATTCTAATCGTAACCGTCGTGTGTTTTTCTTATGTACAGAACACCTTGGATCACACAACCAAGTGTGTCCCTTTCCAAGGCAGTATGGCGTGATTTGATGGACGTATGGCTACTATTACTAGCTGGTTGAGTAACCACACAGAAAATTCTTCGTTGGAAGGGATGTACTCGACTTAACTGGTATTAGTTCTTGAGAAGGACTCACGTTATCAACCAAGGGAAAATGAACAGAAAAGTGGGTTTCGTTGAACAGTACAAATATTGATTCATATAACCGCAGAGAAATGTGATTCGTGAAGTAGGTTATGGTTAGTTGTTGTATGTGACTGGTATGCGTTTTATCTACTTCAGAAATATAAAATGAAAAGTCTATTCTAGTGGGGTCAACTTTTCTTAACATAAAGGACGTAACTAACAATCACGTGGCTTTTCGCTGTTACGATTGTTCTGCACAGCCCTTTGAGGTATAATATTTACTTCCAACATAGACAGAGAGCCTCAAAATTTTAGGGTGTGGAGGAATATAGTTCACTATATCGACCTCATTAGGTTTTGAATTTAGGATGTTAGTAAGAAAGATAACAGGCAACTCAATACCGCAATTCATATTAGTCGTTCTTTTACAGATTTTACCGCGATACTGCAGTAGCGTAAATATGGAAAAATAAAATTATACAGCTAGAGTCGGCTGTTTTCTCACCAGCTGCTTTCCTTTAAGCTTTTATTTGGGACTAATTAGCAATTTTTCTTCAAGTTTTTAATTAGGAAAATAATCTATAAAAATCTCAATAAGAGCAGCATTCTTTCCTCTTTGATATGAAAACAATCAATATATAACGGTTATTACCGTGCTATTGCTTTATGGATTTCAAGTTGTCTGTCTTGTTAGGGAAACCCCAAGACAGAAATAGTTATGTGACTAGTCATCAGACATTTGAATTCCTGACAAGCCAACATTCCGTAACGTGTCTTTACTAACGACTTGTTTATGTTTATCATTACTGTGAGGGTATAACGGAATGTCAGTCGGTGAAGACTGGACCGAGCGGCTTGCAAGATTAAGTTATGTTGCCTTGACGTTGTGACTTCGAATCCTACCAGTTAGTATTGCCATTTTTAGTGTAGCGAACATTAAGACGTGAATTTATAATGAATATGGGACGAGGAAAAGATAATATTCCAGACAAATATGATCGATAAAATTATTCTGCTTCTTAAGGCGACGAGCTGGCAGAAGCGTTAGCACACCGGGCGAAATGCATAGCGGTATTTCGTACGTTCTTAGTTCAAATTCCACTGAGGTCGACTTTGCATTTCATCCTTTTGGGGTCGATAAAATAAATATCAGTTGAATACTCGATGTAATTGACTTACCTCCTGTCCCAAAATTGGTGGGCTCGCGCCAAAATTTGAAGTCAATATTACTCCTTTTTTTCATACCTACCGTTATACATGTAGTCGAGTAATGCGCCTTAAGTAACCTCAACTGACGGAACCAAATCGATCACGTAATCGATATCTAATATTATAAATCAATGTTTATACATATCTATTATTTTATTGCATCAAAATAGAAATAAGAACATTTACAAAATATGAAATTCCCACTGGTCCCGCTAGTTCTAATCATTCCGACAAATACGAGAAACAAACCTATATAAGTTGCGCTCTTACTCTTTTCTACTTTAGGCACAAGGCCCGAAATTTTTGGGGAGGGAGGCCAGTCGATTAGATCGACTCCAGTACGCAACTGGTACTTAATTTATCGACTCAGGAAAGATGAAAGGCAAAGTCGACCTCGGCGAATTTCAACTCAGAACGTAAAAACAGACGAAACACCGCTAAGAATTTCGTCCGGCGTGCAAAGTTTCTGTCAGCTCGCCGCCCTAAGTTGCGCTCTTACTGCAGCTTCTAAGCGAAGTAACGGCAAGAAAATCGCTACGTCGATGTACATTAGCGTACATTAGTAAGCGTAAAAAAATTAGCATATTTTGTAGAGTGAATTGCTGTGAGAAATATTCAGGGACTCCAGGTTGATATTATTATATCTAATGTAAGGAGTCTCAAAATGCTAGGTGGAAACAATTATACGGCGAGGAATATCTTTCATTGACTAATATTTTTATTATTCCGGCAAGGGGAACACACTTTGCAAATGTCAAAGAAAAAAAATGTATATTATATTTCATAGTTAGCTGTTAAACAGAGCGTACCACGTAGGTTAGGTATCATTTACCAGTTAAAATTTAGTATTTTATTCATAGGAAGACGTTTTTTTTTTCTTCCTAGAAAACAAAATTACAAAGGAAAATGGGATTGCAGTTAATGCATTGAAAAGAAAAACCGTTACACTGTTACGTAAATGTTTCTGTCTTCAGCTGGTAATGTGAAATCATTAATCCCTATCATCAATTTGTAGATTTCTGAGAATATAAAAGAAACTGAGATAATATGTTATTCTTGGTATGTAATCGGCAACAATGTATGAAGAGGCATTGTTCTCCTCCTCCTCTTCCCCCCCTCTCTCTCTCTTAGTAGGATAATTGTTAGAAAGATGTAGTATGTCATAACCAGCCGGATATACTTCTAACATTACTATATTTGTAAAGTCAATACTTCGTTGATATAATCAGCAAGCAAAGAAACTAGTCGCCAGTGCCATCGACCAATAAACTTATATACGATAATCGTATAATGATTAATAATGATAAATAATTGTATAGTAATTAGATGATTCAGACCATAATGCAAATATATATACATACATACATACATGTGTGTGTGGGTGTGCAGGCGTTGCTGCGAGGTAAGAAACTTGTTTCCCAACCACATAGTTCCGGGTTCAGTCCCACTGCATGACACTTTGGGTAAGTGCTTTCTACTATAGCTTCGGACCGACGAAAGCCTATCTATATATCGTTGTGTAAATAGTGATTCAAATAGAATAATTAAAAATGGTAATGACTCGCTTATATTTAACCCCATTTTATAAGCCTAGTTTCTTCGGGGTGAGTTTCTTCTTAGATGTAGATATTAATATTAAACTACAAGGATTATGTATTGGACTGTTTTGTTATTTTTTAATCTTTTTTTCAGAAGATGAAGGACAAAGCACATGAAACTTTTAGGATCTCCGCGACAAGCAAAAATAATTGTGACCTGATCGGAAAAGTTTTAACAGCGTAGACTCTGTTAAAGGCAACCAAGTGTCCGGTTTGGATTTAAAACAATGCTACTGTTGTTGTTTTAGTTGTTGTATAGCCCAGGTCAATCGCAATCAATCGAACATGTGGCAGGTAGATAATAGGTCAAACGGACCACAGTCCTTGTACTTCAGATATATCATGTCGCAGCCTCGTTGCGAACCATACTACATACTCCTACATGCTGCGACTTATCGTGGAACGTGCAATGTGAAAATCTGGGCATGTATTCCTCCCACTATCCAAAAAGGAAACATATTACAATATTCAAAGCATGCTCCTTGCTGTTGTTATTATTTAATCACAAATATTCCGCCGAGGTCGACTTTGCCTTTCATCCTTTCGGGGTCGATAAATTAAGAACCAGTTGAATATTGGGGTCGATGTAATCGACTAGCCACCTCCCACCAAATTTCAGACTTTGTGTCTATAGTAGAAAGGATTATTTAATCACTAATCAAACTTGGCTGGGCATACGTATGACGAAAGGCTTTTCAATCTTGCTTTTTTAGCTAGTAATAACCATTCAGTCACTTCTTAATTAACAAGAGTATATCCTAATTATGAACATACATTTTTTGGGAGGTGTGTGTCTAATGTTGATTTCGAATTTTGGCACAAGGACAGCAGTTTCGGTGGAGGGGTAAGTCGATTAGATCAACCCAAGTGTTCAACTAGAGCTTATTTTATCGACCGCGAAAGGCTGAAAGGCAAAGTCAACCTCGGAGGAATTTGAACTCAGAATGTGGAGACGGATGAAATGGCGCCAAGCATTTTGCCCGGCGTGCTTCCGATTCCGCCTGCTCGCCGCCTTAAACCGTGTCTAATATCACATTATCAATTAAGTCAGCTGATTCGGAGTTGATAAATAAAATAAGCACCAATTAAACACTGGAGTCATCGACTTAACCCCTACCCCTCACTTGCTGGCCTTGTGCAAAAATTTGAAATCAATATTACATTTTCAGCTAAGGAGGCAGACTCGTTAGCACGCTGGGCAAAATGCTTAGCGGTATTTCGCTCCTCTTTACGTTCTGAGTTCATATTCTGCCAGGGTCGACTTTGCCTTTCATCCTTCCGAAATAAGTTCAATTTGAATATTGGGTTCGGTGTAATCGACTTACTCTCTCACACAAAATTGCTGGCCTGGTGCCAAAATTTGAAATCATTATTACATTAAGAATTATTTTCTCCCTGTGTTCATCGAGGGAGTTATTTGCTGTCTTTAGCAGACCGAGCGATCACGTAGAGAACTCTATTCACTTGCTTAATTTCTTGCTCTTGCTTATTTTCAAATTTCGAATATATACCTTTTATATAGATTTAGATGTCAGGTGATATGCTCAAACAGAGGATTCTGACTGTGACTACTAAGTGACAAACATCTCCGTGAAAGACGACTTATGGCTGTGCTTCGTTTCGTAAGATACACATTTCACTTCAATATTATTGAGCTAAAAAATTTATAGCTAAGTACATATAGATGATGAAGGCTTTTATCGCTTGTATGACATCATTAGGAGTAATCTTCGTCTGGATTCATTGATCATGCAAGCTATAACTCAAAGCAGAAGTATCTTAACCAAAGAGATCTATCTATCTATCTATCTACTGGTGAGATAAATAGATTGATAGATAGACAGACAGACAGACAGACAGACAGACAGATAGATAGATAGATAGATAGATAGATAGATAGATAGATAGATAGATAGATAGATAGCCTCTGTGCGGTCGCTCAGCATACTACGAATAGCAAACACATTTCTCTCAAACAGCACTCGATTGTCTTAAAAAGAGAACTACTCATTCGCAGACAACGTAGTATGCGTACCATACGTGACAAAGGTCACATTATAGTCGTAACACTTTTGATCATAGAGTTAGTCTATCAGAATTGGCTTGGGGCTAAACAACAACGACAACATATGTTACGAACCGAAAATGTCTATCAAGATACGAGGGTGCGCTGAAAAGTTCCTGACGTTGGGTGAAAAAAAAATACAGGAGAATCAGTTAATTATGATTTTACTCAGTATATTCCCCTCTCAGATTCACACATTTATTGCAGCGGTTCTTCAGCTTTCTAAGCCCTGTAAACGAACTCGGAAAGTTGGGCCTCCATCCAGCTCTTTCGCGATACCCTTAAAGCAAGGAACTTTTCAGAACGCCTTCGTATGCAAAATCACAACAGCAAAATACTTCTGAAAAACACTTATAGAATAGAATTTTTCTTTTCAACTTACGGAGAACTCTCTCTTCTCCACTCACCGTTCATTTTCGTATCCTTTAAATCAACTTTTTTTGTTTCAATAATGAATGTTATTTCTAAGGAGGTGAGCTGGCAGAAACGGTAGCACGTCGGGCAAAATGCTTAGCGGTATTTTCTCTGTTCTGAGTTCAAATTCCGCCGCGATCGACTTTGCTTTTCATCCTTTCTGGGAAGATAAATTAAGTACCATTTGCGTACTGGTGTCGATATAATCAACTGGCCCCCATCTCCCAAAATTTCAGGCCTTGTGCCTAGAGTAGAAAGGAATATTTTAAGGTGGCGAGCTGGCAGAAACGTTAGCACGCCTGTCTTTACGTTCTGAGTAGAAAAGAATAATGAATGTTATTTCTGTTTGCTATATCTAGTTACGTGTTTGTCACTTCTTAAAGTCCCTGCTTTGCTAGAAGTCCCCTTTGTCTTTCAGCAGGTCAGTAATATGTTTAAAATAGAATAAACAGAAGTAATCTAAGTACGGATTGAATCAATCGACATCAAGCCAACATTTACAAATCCTTACTTACCATCCCCATCGAAACAATCATAACGGCGACAATAACAACTATCGTGACGACAACAATAGCAACAACAACGTCGAAACAACAACAGCAACAAAAATTTTAAAAAGAAACGAACGCAACGACATCGAAATAACAATAAGAACAACGCCAATAAGAACAACAACAATAACAACGACGCCGACGGTTGTATTAATTAGCACAAAATTCTTCAGTTTGCTTTTCTAAAGCAAAACGAGGGTGCCTCCACCTCGTGGCCAGTGCCAGATTGAGACGAAGAGTGGTCCTAAGTCTATTCTACTTGTGAGTCTAAGCAATTGCTGTTGTTGTTGCTGTTTAGTCCCAGGTGAGCCGTGCTCAAGCAGAACTATGATCAGAGGCTTTCCGGCCGTGGTCATCCGGTCGTTTTAGGTGTATGCCGGACTGCATTATGGGATGTGTACTTCACCTTATTTAAGATGGTAGGAAGTAACTTCAGGGATATTTGGCAGCTTTTCCTAGGCTGATAAGCGACCATCTAGAGATTCCCTCTGGCTCAAGTTAATTTATTTGGTTAGCGTATGAGATGAATAATTAATTACTCCTATTATACGCAGCCTTATGTTAATGTGTTTATGTTTATCATAAGGTCGTGCGTTCCATTCCTGGATCGGGAATTGTGTGCCCTTGAGTTAAGTACTTCATTCCATGTACTTCAACTTACTCATCTATACATGAGCACTGCCGAGTGCTAGTTTGAACTACTGTCTCTCTACCACAGGTCTGACCGATTCCGACTGACAGGGACTACACAAAAAACAACTAAAACAGCAACAGTAGCATGGTGTAAAATCGAAACCTGACACTTGGGTGCCTAGAGCAGAATATACGCATTTTAAAGATATCCGATCAGGTCACCAGTATTTTTGCCTGTCGTAGAGATCCTGTCAGGTCAAGGCTAAAAGGTCCGAAACAATGTCTATGTTTGCTTGCAACTACAGAACAATTGACGAAAGCATGGTACATATTACTAAGCCATATTCGCTCGCGAGTGGCGGTTGGCTATATTGTATTCTACTGTTCCTATTCTATCATATATAACGATTAGGAACATGTGAAGTGACAGAACGGTTGAGCGCCGGAAAAACATGCCTTGCAAGTATTTTGTTTCGATTCACTAGATTTCTTACTCAAATTTAACCGCGGTTCGAAATAGTCTTTCACCTCCACCGTATTGAAAATATCAAAATAAATAATATTACAGAGTTGACTAGGGTGGCGAGCTGGCAGAATCGTTAGCATGCCGAGTGAAATGCATAGCAGCATTTCGTCCATCTTTATGTTCTGAGTTCAAGTTCCACCTTTCATCCTTTTGGGGTCGATAAAATAAAGTACAATTTGAACACTGGGGTCGATGTAATCGACTTACCCCTTACCCCAAAATTGCTGGCTTTGTGCCATAATTTGAAAGCAGTATAAGAGTCGAATACATCAACTTCGACACCGACTTCATGAAAAGGGAAAAGGAAAAACAAACAATTGGTGTTCAACATTTTGCTATGATTCTTGTTTCCTTATGGAAGTGTGATAGAGCGAGCGAGAGTGGGGATATAGTTTTCTATTTTCCTGTTTCCTTAGAAAATTACAAACCGTTGAACCTCGCCCAACCATACGCTCCTACGCACACACCACATTCATAAACAAAATACGAAAGAAAAGAAAGAAAAAAAAAACCCAAACAGAAGGTAAAAACAATGAGTAAAAACTGAAACAAAAACAGAAGCAACAACAAATGAAAAACATAACAACACAAAATGACAACCCCTCCTAAAAAAACAAAAAACAAAACAAAAAACCACAACAAGGTAAAAAAAAAAACTAACAATCCCGTATAGTTTTCCTGTCCTAAATTAAAAGATGGTGTGGTTTCGTTATGGTTCTACGATCAATAGTGACTTCTGTACAGAAGAGATGCTGGTGATGCTGGAGGTTGTGTTGTTGGTATTGGCTATGGTGGTAGTTGTCGAATGAGTTTTTGTGCGTATGTGTGTATATTTTTATGGGGAGGGGGGTGGGTAAATTTACATAACGTGTTATCTAGTTGCTATGACTACCACCTTTAAAAAAATATATTGAAAAACAATCCAAAATAAAAGTACAACACTGAATTGATGTAGACTTTTGTTGCAAAACCTTTCATATCTCAACAAGATTTATCAATGGAATCACTGATTCCATAACCTCTGAAATTCCCATAGTAGCAGCAACAGCAACAACAGCAGTAGCAGCAGCAGCACACCTCGATGCCATTATCAACACCACGACCTATCCCCACCAAAAAAGAATACAAAAGACCGTTACTACTACTACTACTACTACTACTACTACTACTACTACTATTACTACCACCACCACTACTACTACTACTACTACTACCACTAATTCTACTACTACTAATTCTACTACTACTACTACTACTACTACTACTACTACTACTACTACTACTAATTCTATTACTACTACTACTACTACTACTACTACTACTACTACTGCAATCACAACAGCAAAAACTAGTACTACTACAAGAACAGCAACAATAACAACTACTACTGCTACAGCAACAACAACTACCACTTCCACCCCATCACTACTACTACTACTACTACTACTACAACTACTACTACAACTACTACTACTACTACTACTTCTACTGCAACTACAACCACTACTACTACTACTACTACAAAATTAACATGAAGAAGAAAAAGAACTACTACTACAACAAGAAAAACTACCACTACTACTATTTCTAACTTCACCATTGCTGCGTCTATAAGAACCAGCATCGTTGTTACAAAAACAACCATAAAACTCACCAAAGTCACCATCACTCTAACCCCCACCCCAACTAAACACAACCATAAGTAACAACAGAAAAAACCCTTTAAAACACTACTACTACTACTACTGCTACTATTTTGACCCCCACCAACGCTATTACATTTGCTGACAACGCTTTTATAATTACAGCTTCTCCATGAATACACTTTATTGGCGGTGTCAAAGAATAGACCAGCCTCAACAACAACAACACTAGTAATAATAATAATGATGATGATGATGATGATGATGATGATGATGATGATGATGATGATGATAGAGGTGGTGGTGATAGTTACGGTGAATTAATTTTTTAATGAAGTAATAATATACAGCACACAGGGAAAATGAAGGAGAAACATTTATAAATAGAATTGTAGCAGAGCCATTTTGATGGTTAAAAAAAACTATACTCATTCCAGTTACTATAAATTGAATATCTTAGATAAAAGAAACTATTAACAGCGTTCATAAACCATCATCCCAAAGCCGATATAGATAGAATATACTTAGCCTGTATAGAGAGAGGAAGAAGTTTACTACAAACTGAAATCTTCTATATAGAAAAGACAGTGAAGCGTAATATACTCTTAGAAGGAAACAAAATGGTTTGTGTATTAAGGAAACGCGAAGAAAATGATACAGTAATATATTTTTTCTCTATAAATGTACAATAAAGTACAAACTCGATATTATTTACATATAAGCCAAAGATTTGGATAAGAGTAAAACAATAGAAAAGAGTCGGAGTGAGTGTGTGGTAAGAGGCTTGCTTCCCAACCACATACTCCCGGGTTCAGATCCACGGCGAGGAACCTTCGGCAAATGTCTTCTACTATAGCATCGAACCGACTAAGGCCTTCTGAGTGATTTGGTTGACGGAAACTGAAAGAAGCTCGTCGTATATATATCTATCTACATATATATATATATATATATGTGTGTGTGTGTGTGTGTGTGTGTGTGTGTGTGTGTTCGTCTGCGTGTGTCCCTCACCACCGCTTTACGTTCACTGTTGGTATGTTTACGTCCCTGTACCTTAGCGGTTGTGAGTGAATTTGATTCACGGAAACTGTGTGGAAGTCTACTGCATATGTATATGTGTCTGTGTCTGTGTTTGTTATTCTCTCACCACTTGACAAACGTAAGTCAGCGGCTCAGCAAAAGAGTTTCGATTGAATAAGTACCCAACTTGGAAAAGAAAGAAGAAAAAAACACGTGTACTGATTTAAACTCTTCAAGGCGGTGCTCCAGCATGGTCGCACGCAGTATAATGACTAAAATAATTTACAATTAAAAGATAAAAAAGACAGACAGGGAGGAAGTCAAAGTACATCAAGCTCTGGGGTAAAAACAGAGGGAATTAGATTTTAGTTGAACGTAATAAATGCCTAAACTGCCAGTGGAGGCTAGGTTCATGTGTGATATCGGTCAATTATACGACATGGAAACCGGGTAACCGGTCTTGTGAGTCCTACAGCTAGAGAAAAAAAATACTGTGGTGAAAAGAAGAAAGACAATGCTGAAAGCTATAATTTTGTGACTGCATTGATCAAGGCCTTTGAAAACCATGTTGATGGTAGTAAAATTTAACACAATATTGTTGTCTTTCATTGTTAGTAACGTAACTATGTATTCGTTTCTTTCTCTAACAATAAGGAGTTTTATTATAATGGGTGTGTTTCTACATAAACACTTTTATTTTTTTATAAAACATAAAAATATATATCGATTCTAAATTTATGGTTACTTTTTGAAAAATACCATTTGAAACATTTTTAAAATATGATTTAGAAAAAAGTATTTTAATGTTACCTCTTATTGCAGCGAGCTAGCAGAATCGTTAGCTCGCCGGGTGAAATGCTTAGCGGTATTTCGTCTGTCTTTATGTTCTGAGTTCAAATTCCGCCGAGATCGACTTTGCCTTTCGGGGTCGATAAATTAAGTACCAGTTGTGTACTGAGGGTCGATCTAGTCGACTGGTTCCCTCCCGCAAAATTTCAGGCCTTGTGCCTAGAGTAGAAAAGAATCGTTAGCACGCCGGGCGAAATGCTTAGTTGTATTTCGTCCGTCTTCAGGTTCAAATTGTGACTAGGTCAACTTTGCTTTTCATCCCTTTCGGGGTCGATAAAATAAATACCAGTTGAGCACTGTAGTCTCTCCTCACAAAACTGTTCGCCTTGTGCCAACATTTGAAACTAATTTTTGTCCACTTATTTTGATGTTATTTTTGTTTACTTTAAGTTTATTTCTTTAAATTTTACTGAGGTAGGATAAAACAGATGTAAAGTAGCAGAAAGACTGCGCTTATCGAGATATTGGAATAAAATAAAGTTACAAAGGAAAAAAAAACGTGTTATAAGATTATACAGGGTGGGCCAAAAGTCACACACAAAAATTAAAACATATTTAATGCATATTGCACATTTCAAAAACAACGCTTTATATATAATTACGAACAATAATCATGAATACACGCGTACTTGTACACGATGAACAAAATGAATAATAATGATAATAATAATAATAATAATAATAATAATAGTAATAATAATAATAATAATAATAATAATAATAATAATAATAATAATAATAATAATAAGAAGAAGAAGAAGAAGAAGAAGAAGAAGAAGAAGAATATAATGTCAAATATTTTGGTGCTTGACAATTGGCCTACCCTGTACATAAAAATTACAATATTACACAAAATATTACAATTTTAGACTACCTCCTTTGAACCCTTCCTCGTGCTGATTTCAGCAGCATGAACTCAAAATAGAGCTTCTTAGGCTGTGGAGGTAGATAATTTCCCAAGCTACTGTGCCGCGCAGAGCTATCGAACGCGGGAACTTGTGGCTGCAAATCAAACTTCTTCGTAGTTGTTCATCAGATTTGTGCGAGCAAATGCATACACACACACTGTCTCTCTTTCTCTCTCTCTCCATCACACACACACACACACACACATAGTTTCAGTCCCCACCCCATATCTTATGATAGATTTACGGTCGGAACAAATTGATTAATTTCGAAGATGGCCGACTAACTGGCTGACGTCCATCAACAGGATGAGGGGGGGGGGGCAGTGGGAAGAGTAGGCGATCAGAAATAGGATCAGGTGAACTGTTTTCTTTCTTTTTTTTTTTTCACAAGCGGAACCATATGTTTGCTGTTAGTTAGTTAACTGACAATTTGAAAACCAATAACTTATTAGGAGCAAACAAGCGTAAAAGACAAAATAAACCGGTCACCACCACCACCACCACTACCACCACCACCACCAACAACAACAACAACAACAACAACAATAACGATGACGACGACGACTACGACGAGAGCGCGAAAACTAAAACAACATCAGAAGCCGGTGCGGCAGTAATATATAAAAAAAAAATAACAAAAACAAAACGAACGTCATCAGATTCCTAATGTCGTAATTAATACTAGTAAAGAACAGATCTATGTGTGAATGGCTGTCAATGTTTGTGCATGTTTGTTTGTTTGTGTGTGTGTGCGTGTGAGTGTGTGTGTGTGTGTGTGTGTGTGTGTGTGTGTATTTATGGGTGCATGCACGCGCACATGTGTATAGTTTGAATAAATGTCGTACAACTCGTTAATCCATTTCAGATTTTATGCAGAAGTATATGGTTTATATATATAAGTCATTCTCTTTTAGTGCCTTATTATTTAACACACCGTTTCAGACACGCTCACACAAGGAGACAGAGGTACACACACACACACACACTCACACTCACACACACACAAACACGAACATACAAATGTATGTAGAATACATATGTAGAATACATACATACAAACGTACTCATATATATATATATATTTATTTATTTATTATTTTTTTCTTATTTATGTGTTTCAGCCAAGTGGCTGCGGTCATGCTGGTGCACCACCGTGATTTTCACGTTCCTTGCATGGCTCTTCTCCCCCACCTGACATGGTCCAATCAAGAGTTTTGATGGCACATATGGTGTATAAGAGAATTTGACACAGCTGCCCTAAACTGCGTCTCATTACGAGCCATTGGTTCGTCTGGTATCTTGGAGAGGAAAGCGTCAAGTTTTGTCTTGAAGACCTCCGCATCCATGTCTTGCATGTCTCTCAAATGTTTTGGCAGGGCATTGAAGAGCTGAGGTCCTCTGAAACCGAGGCTGCTGCAGTATCTCGTTCTTATGTGAGATGCAGTGGACGGTACCTTTGGC
>NC_068985.1:125376865-125377796 GCF_001194135.2 Octopus bimaculoides
TATATATACATAACGTGGCTGTTGTTAAGAAACTTGCTTCCTAACCATATGGTTCGAGGTTCAATCCCACTGTGTGGCACCTTGGGCAAGTGCCTTCTGCTATTCCCTCGGGCCAACCAAAACTTTGTGAGTGGATTTGGTAGACGGAAACTGAAAGAAACCCATCGTGTACATGTGTATGTATGTGTGTGTGTGTATGTGTGTGTGTGTGTGTGTGCGCGTTTTTGTGTCTGTACCCGCATCACTGCTTGGTGGCGTTTATGACCCCGTAATCTAGCAGTTCGATAAAAGACTGATAGAATAAGTACTACGCTTAAATAAATAACTCCTAGGGTCGATTTGTTCGACTACAATTCTTTCAAGACGTTACTCCAGCATGGCCGCAGTCAAATGACCGAAACAAGATATAATATATATATTTACAGCAGAGTGAACTAGTGCAACGTAAAATGAAGTGTTTTGCTCAAGAATACAACGCGTAAGAGGTGCAAGTAACCGAAATCACGATATATTGTGAGTGCAATACACTCGACCACTACGTCATGTGCCTTCATATACATACATACATACATACATACATACATACATACATACATACATACTTACATACACACACACACTAACATACACACACACACACACACACATATATATATATATACATAATGTACCGGGTACTCAGATCAATGTAACCGCTATAAGTTACAGGGACGTAAACACACCACCATCAGTTGTGAAGTGATGGTGGGTATATATATATATATATATATTTATATATATATATAAATTAAACAGTGGGGTAAAAAAATTGGGTATTAATTAATATCAATTTAATACCAGGTAACTAGCACATTAAAAGAATCAGGGAGATCTGCAATAATCCTATACACACACACACACACACACACACACACACACACACACACACACA
>NC_068985.1:125379316-125380677 GCF_001194135.2 Octopus bimaculoides
ATATATATATATATATATTCAAAAGCCTTTGGTCGGCACGAGGCTATAGTAAAAGACAATTTCCTAAGGTGCCGCGCAGTAGGACCGAACCCGGAAGCATGTGAGTGGGAAGCAAGCTTCTGATATATATATATATATATATTTCCAGGCATCAGACAACTCTTTGCAAGGAAAGAATGTGCAAAAACATCCTTTCGCGATTTCATCACCTCTTGCTCTCCAGAATTTTCGCTGCCGACACAAATAAGCTACCGATAAAATGGCAAAACTGTGTACATATGTATGTGTATATATGTATATGTATATATGTATATGTATATATGCATATGTGTACATTTAGGTGCATACTTTGATTAATTGTATTACTTTTTGTTGAGATAAAATAAAATAAACTTTCAGTTCAAAATCGGACATTTCATTTTTAATGACCTGATATATATATATATGGACATACATAAAATACATACATACATACATACATACATATATATGAATGCATGTATATATACATATATATGTATGTATGAATACATGTATGTGTATAGGCATTAACATTTTCACAAACACACACACACACACACACACACACACACACATATCAGACCGCATAGCTATTCATCAAATGTTTTTCCCTGTTTACTTGAGATCTTTGACGTTTGGTTTATAATATCCTTCTCGAGGAGCAAATGACGGCCAGCTGCATTGGTAATTAAGGTTGCGGAACTACTGAGGATTTCTTACCGTATATGTTTTTCTTGATTGATGGTCACCTGTATCCTATACGCCGTATTCTATTACAGGTGTATTATGGCATGATGTCGAAATAGGTTCTCAACGTACATTACCATAGTCTATCTTGGGTAGTAAGAAAATAAACCTTTAAGTTTTTTTTTAAATGAATATTAATACTACCTAACCCTACTGAAATTAATCTATATTGGTACGTTATCTTTCCTCTTATCAATTTACCAGGTGCCTTATCCAGGGGTCAATGAATCTGGAAAAAAATGTCTTATATGGAGAGGAAAAAAATACTTGGGATTACTTACTGAGATTTGTTAAGAATTTAAACTCTTGTAACGAATCTGGTATAGTAGTAGCCATAGGTAGTGAGATGGTGGAGACGTTAAAACATTGGATAGAATGCCTTGTGGTGTTCGTTTCCGATTCTCTGCGATTCCAAGATAAATTTTTGCAGTGGTGTTGACTTTGTATCTTACGCTCTCTGGATCGATATACAAAGTACAAGACTAGTGATGGTGGAAAGATTCTTCTTCTTCTTCTTCTTCTTCTTCTTCTTCTTCTTCTTCTTCTTCTTCTTCTTCTTCTTCTTCTTCTTCTTCTTCTTCTTCTTCTTCTTC
>NC_068985.1:125380854-125386263 GCF_001194135.2 Octopus bimaculoides
TATATATATATATATATATATATTTGCAGACAAGTACACGACTTGTTCCAGCTACAACGGAGAGAAAGAATCACAAGTTAGGAGAAGAAAGAAAGATGGCCGATGGTCACGTGGGAGCCACGTGAGCAAGGGAGAAGGAGTGAAAGAGAGAGAGAGAGAGAGCGACAGAGTAATAGGATAGAATAGTGGGAGAAGAGGAGGTAAAAGAATAACAGAGAGAAAGAATATATATATATATATATTCTTTTATTCTTTTACTTGTTTCAGTCATGTGATTGTGGCCATGGTGGAGCACCATCTTTTAGTCGAACTAATCGACCCCGGACTTATTTTTTTAAAGCCTGACACTTATTCTGTCGGTCTATTTTGACGAACCACTAAGTTACACGTGTACAAACACACCAACACCAGTTGTTACGTGGTGTTGGTGGGGTGCGGACAGACATAGACACAAAGACACACACATAGATATATATATATACATATTTTAAATTCAAATTACGACAAACATAAATAAACAAACGAAGTTTGCTTTTAGAAGCGTTGAGATGTCTTAGAAAGTTAAAAAAGTGATTTTAAATTCTCAATCGCAGAATAATGCTAATTAGCCACCTACACTTTTCTCTGCAAAATAGGGGTAGTTTATCCTGTTCAGGCTATATTATTAGCATTATTCTGCGATTGAGAATTTAAAATCACTTCTTTAACTTTATATACATATTATACGACAGGCTTCTTTCAATTTCCATTTACCAAATTCACTCTACTGTAATCCGAAGCTACAGTTGAAGACACTTGCCCAAATTGCCACACAGTTAGACTGAACCCAGAACCGTGGGTATGTGGTTGGGAAGCAAGCTTCTTACCATATACATATAACAACCATCATTCGAATTTTAGACACCGAGATAAGATACACACAACAGCCTTTTTCGGCTTTAATCTGGCAGGTTAAAGCAAAAGAACCAGCTATGACATCAAGTGAAAAATCCGGATCTTTTTTAAAACGGGGGCCACATTTTTCATTAATGTTTTACGTAGTGTTTTTGGTACCGAAAGACTTTCAAACTTCGTATACTTATCTATTTTGTGTTATAGAACAGAAAAATATTTTTGTATTCGAATTTATTTCATGTAAAAAATAGTCTTATTTCGATAATTTCAACCAATCACTGACAAGTATTCAGTTGTTTACATTTACTCCTTTGGCTCATTAAGCGATGTAAAGCGTATTTAATCTCCATACCTTCGTTTTATTTGCTTTTTTCATTTTAAATTTGCTTTAACCCTAACCCTAACCCTAACCCTAACCCTAGCGTTAGGGTTAGGGTTAATTGTTTCAGAATCGTTTGTTTATGTAGTCGGCACTTAATGTATATCGGCTGAATGGACGTCAGTGATTGGTTGAAATTACAGAAATACGACAACTTTAACATGGAATAATTTATGGATTTCTTTTTTTTTTAAGAAGACTAAGAGAAAAAGATGTTTTATATGACACATTCTACCAGTGTTCCAATTTTCAAAGTGTTTCGTTAATGAAAAATGTGGCCCCCGTTTTAAAAAAGATCCAAAAATCCTTTCGAAAACCATACCCCACATTAGTGGGTCAAGATGATGTTCTATGCTCTCTCGAGACACTATACCTCTTAAAGAACTTAAAGACCTTCAGCGTCTATGTAAATTCAAGAAACGAGATAATGCCATTGGCGTTTATGTCGTAAATTCCAATATGAAATAACAAAGTATTAGTAAAGTAATGCAGGAGGATGGGAAAGCAACGATTTTCTGGGATTATGATTTTCTGATAGTGAAATTAAGTATCGCCGAACGGGCATGGTCATAATGAACAAGAAAGACAAATACTGTTCGATCATTGACGAAGCCTTACCAAATGATATGAATATTGCAAGTAAAACGGTTGAAAAATGAAACCAGATACTCCTAATTGAAAATGGAGATAGCAAGACTGTTTGGAATGCGAGAGAGTAATGTAAAAGTGATATCAGCGGTGATCAAAACATTAGGGTCAATCCTATTGAAACTTCAAGACTTCTTAAAGCGGTTGGGAATAACATGCAAAATTGGTGTCATGCAAAAATCAGCGTTGCTAGATACTGCGCACATTTTAAGAGACGTCTTTGTTCTGACTTGACTGATGACTAAATACTCCGGTGCATTTTCCATTTACCCTATGTGACAAAGAAAAGATAATGATAATAATTTAGTTTATTACCTCAGAGGCAAAATCCAAAGGAATATAAAACGGTCATATTCTTCTAATATGGAAAATAGCCTTTACAAAACCTCAATAATAAAGGAAAATATTTAATATAATACAATGCTCTCTGTAGGGCAACAAATGATAACATGAACAAATAATAGAAGCCACAACCATAGGAACAATGGGAATAATAATAACAAAAACAATAAAAACAAAGGAGACAAAAAAAGAAAAAAAAAGCTAATAGCCACAAACATTAACGATATCAAAATTATGTCAAAAAATAGTAAAATCAAGCTGAGAAAACACCAAAAATCCCACTGGAAAATCTTGAGACGTTTAACTATGACTAATGATATTTAGCCCCGTTAACAACAACAACAACAACAACAACAACAATAATAGAAATAATTGTGTCTTTCCTAAATTTCTTTATTCTTTGATACAATTGTTTACTTCTATCGGCAGACATATAAAAAAAAGTTTATATTCTGGTTCAACCTAATGTTCTCCATATTTTCCTCATTATCTGTCTGTTTCCTTGATTGTTTATCTCTCTCTCTCTCCTTTATCTCTCCTCTCTCCTCTCTCTCTCCTTTATCTCTCCTCTCTCCTCTCTCTCTCCTTTATCTCTCCTCTCTCCTCTCTCTCTCCTTTATCTCTCCTCTCTCTCTCTCTCCCTCTCTCTCCTACTATCTTATTTACTCTTCTCTCAAATTTACTACCTCCTTCTCTTTCACAATCCTCATTATATGTCTTTTATTTGCCTTTATTTTCAGACAAGAGATTTTCTTTATTTCTTCTTTGTCTTCTAAATTTTCTCAAAGTTTCTGATTGTATTAGACTGCTTCTAATTTGAGCACAATGTCATGTTAGTCTACTATATACATACAGCACGCACGCACGCACACACATGCACACACACACACGCACGCACGCGCGCGCGCATATACGTATGTAGATGTAGAGTAAAACGCATTGAGTGCTACTCAACACATTTGGTGTAAGGTACATATATTTTTGACAACAGTTTAACTCATTTTCATATGACAAAGTTTCGCGGGCACTGATGAGATGGGTCCGGTCCTACGTGTACACGAAACTTTAAGTCATATAGAACAGAGTCAAAACGTTATCGATGTATGTATATATACAAATGTATCCGTCTGTGTATATATATGTACATATATTAAATGCTGGTTGGGACACTGTATTTCGTTCTGAAAACATAATATACTATCAAGTATGTTAAAGGTGTATAAGTGAATATTGTATCCTACTCTTTGTGTTAGTAGTGTAGTTCTATCACTACATACTTTCTCTAGAGTTATATTAGAGTTATCTACATATTTTCTCTAGAATTTTAGAGCTATCACTGATTGAAAGTTACGATGCTTCGTATACGAATACGTCCGCGCAAAAGATGCTATTGAAGATAGAAAAATAGGTATTACCTATTATAAATTCTATAGAGAATTCGTAGAGATAACTTTGAAAGTGGTCACTGTCTAACCTATAACTCTCCGATGACGGTATATCCAAGTTACAGTGGCTTCGCTCGATACGATGCTCCAAGAGCTGGGATATTCCAGAAACAGCTGTCAGTGACTATGGTTCTTTTTACTATTTTTTCCCGTTCGTTAAGTAGCTAAATTAGATTGAATTAAATTAAATTAAATGTCCTTCTCATGCCTTGCCTATTTGTTCGCCTTTCCTCACTACTTTAACCTACATGCATTACATATATATGAGTATTTATATATGAATGTGGGTAGTATAATATGCATCGTGTTTGTTATGCGTAGAACGTTTTTATATTACTCTGCACAAAAGTACCGAAGAAGTAAACGTGATGTTGTGCCGTTCATACATTTCCCAAAAAAAACATTAATTTACATCAGCCAATAACATGACATCTCAATAGCCATCGGCAATCGTCAGAAAACAACGCCTTGCTCTAAGGCGATCTCCGTTCACTAGCATTTCAAAATATCTGCCAGCCTGATTGTCTGTGCAAATCATTGAATGCTTAATTGATTAAGTAATTGATTGATTAATTGATTAATTTATCGATATGGTTGATTGACTGAACAAATCCAGATTCAAGTTTCTTTGCATTTTCGTCTGCTTTGTTTTGTTTTGCCACATAAAGTACACACTTCACATTCTCGCCAAATCGATTAACACCGCGCTGTTTATTCTTTTGCCTTCCAGCATCCATCACTTGTTCATATTTAAACAAGCTGTTCCAAGCGAAGTTATTGTATTTACTCTTCGCTTCCATTTCTATGAAAGGCATGTGTGAATGTGTACCCGTTCACTAATCATTTAAAGGATACTATATTTTCTTTGAATAGATGCTTTAATGCTTATTATTGTAGTTTTGTTATTGTTGTTGTTGCTGCTGTTGTCGTATCTAAATGCTATGTTTTCAAGAGCGGGAATTTTATTTTTTTTTTATATTTCGCCACATTTAAAAAGAGTTCAAAATATCAATAGCAGTAATAATAATGATGATGATTTCTTTTATTTGCCGTTGGGGCTTGAGATGAGGAGGATATTATAAGGACAGAATACATTTTGTCTGTGTGTGTGTCTGTGGGGGGGGGGTAGATTACATAACAGAAGAAAGGAAAATGGGAGAGGAGAGTGAAATGAGATAAAAAGTATACATAATAATAAAACTGATAATAGCAATAGTAGTAGTGGTAGTAGTAGTAGTAGTAGCAGCAGCAGCAGCAGCAGCAACAGCGGTATTATTATTATTATTATTATTATTATTATTATTATTATTATTATTAGTAGTAGTAGTAGTAGTAGTAGTGGTAGTAGTAATAATAATAATAAAAATAATAATAATAATAATCCTTTCTTTTCTACTAGAAGCACAAGGCTTCAAATTTGAGGGAAGGGATTAAGTCAATTACATCGACCCCAGTGCGTAACTGGTGCTTAATTTATCGACCCCGAAAGGATGAAAGGCAAAGTCGACCCCGGCGGCATTTGAACTCAGAACACAACGACGGGCATATTGCTCGGCGTGCTGCTGCTGCTGCTACTACTACTGCTACTACTACTACTACTACTACTGCTGCTACTACTACTACTACTACTACTACTACTACTACTACTACTACTACTGCTACTACTACTGCTGCTGCTACTACTACTACTACCACTACTAC
>NC_068985.1:125386628-125391736 GCF_001194135.2 Octopus bimaculoides
ACACACACACACACACACACATATACACAACTTTCACGCCTAAAAAAGAGAGATCTGCAAAACGTATCCTTAGGCACACAATATATATTTTTTTAATCGCTACAAGAAACTGTTCGCGTTATTACGTTGAGTAATTTTCAGTACAAAAGAATTACACAGAACCAAAACAGAAATATATCATGCACGTTGAGTTAAGCTCGGTTGTGCAATGTAAAAGATAATAATAAAGCCTACAGAATAATAAATGCTATTAATAATAGCGATTTCAGAAGCAAAAACATTGTCCAAGACCACCCAGTTTGAGAGAGTGCATAGTTGGTTAAATCGGTCAGCCTTATACTGGTTCTTTATTTTATCGACCCGCGGAATCATAAACTGTAACATCAATCATGTCGTAACCATAGCCGACTCAATAAAGTTTTACAGAGGTATTTATGTGCGGCTATCTCACTTCACTGCTCTGAAACAAAGGTATACTAACAACAGAGCAATACAAGAACTACACAAAAGAGTGCATTGCAACATTCATCTCATTAAAAATACAATAAATTATTACAGAATAATTTTGCTACACTATACATCCCACAGCACTGCTTATACATTTTCTGCCCTTGTGTTAATCGCACTACCTGTGTACGGTCCATGCTTGCATTGAAGCAAATTGGCATGCCCGAGGTAATACTCCAATCAACAGGTCACTAACTTATAGTGTTAAGACTGTGTAGTCTAATCATTTAACGGTGTATAACATATCTAGTGATAAGGTAATGCAGTGTTATATACTACTAGAATACAACGATGCAGTGTTATTGTTGTTTAGCGTTAAGACAGAACTGATGTACAAATCTATGATAATAAACGCGACCGTGATTATGTGGTAAGAAGTTAGTTTCTCGACTACATGGTTCTGGGCTCAGTGCCACTGTGTAGCAGGCACCTTAGGCAAGTGTCTTCTGCTATAACCTCGGGTAGGCAAACCAAAACCTTGCGATTCAGCAAAAGAGACCGGTAGTATTCGGTTAAAAAAAAAAAAAAAAGACTGAAGCATTCGAAGCGGTGCCCCCAAATTGCAGCAGTCCAATCACTGAAACAAGTAAAGGAATAAGAGAATTAAAGAAAAGGTTTTCAGCTGTTACTATTTCACAGTTTTCTTCGGGCTATGTGGTTAAAGGACTCTTTTTTAAAAATGTCTTTAATCTGACGGGAAGGCAGTGCCCCTTACTCTTTATAGAGCTTCTGAAACTAGTGGGGTGAAGATATACTCATACTGGAGATCTAGCTAGAATACTTGCAACAAAGTGGATTCCGCTGAAGTCACCCAAGGTGCCAGGTGGCAGTCTTAAACAGGGTGAAAGATTAAGTCGGCCACACTAGTAGCCGCTGGTGAGATTTTGAACTCAGAATGCAAAGAGTTGGAACAAATAGTTCCGCCAATCCAACGACCACGGTTGGTACTTTACTTATGGAATGGATGAATGGCAAAACTGACCGCAGTATGGTTTGAACTCAGAACGTTTTCGCTCCGAACATATGTCGCGAGGTTTTTCTCGCCAAAGATTTAATGACTTCTGCCAAATTTGCCTGCATTATTGAATATGTCCCTTTTCTTTCTTTAAGACGCTCTGTGAGATATGAGAAAAATTTAGCTTATACTTCTAACACTTCTAACCAATCATATAGTTATTTTATACTAAAGATATTATACATCACTAAATGATGGGAGGTACCAAACCGCTAAGTTACAGGAATGTAAATACACCAACTCCAGTGTTCCAGCGAGACAAACATAGACAATAAGACGCATACAGATATACATACATACATACATATATACATACACACATACATACATACATACATACATACATACATACATACATACATACATACATACATACATTGATAGATAGATACATGCAGTCATACAAACATACACGACAGGCTTCCTTCAGTTTCCATCTACCTTATCCACACACAAAGCTTTGGTCGGCCCGAGGCTATGATAGGAAGCACTTGTTCAGGGTTCCACACAATAGGACTGAACCCGCAACCATGTGGTTGAGAAGCACACTTTTTACTACACAGCCACGCCTGCGCCTATTTCACTCTAGTCACTGTGTTGTATACTCCTCTACTTTAGGTTGTGTCTCAGCACAGATGACAACCTGGAAGCTTTCTGATGTGGTCGCTTAATATTTTCCTTTATATCGCCGTTGGAAGGTCCACCTTAATAGCATTATAAGCTTCCGGGCACAGCAATGTACTGGGACATCTAAATTTATTTATTAATAACAAACTGCAGTATGCATAGATTAGCATTGAGCTTTGTGAAGTGTAGGGCCACCAGGTAACTCCCCAGTATGCCAATGTCTAAAGACACACTAATTATTAGTGAACAGCAGGTTCATTAGAATCGTTGGTTTGTAACAGGCCAGTCTACTGTTCAAAGCGTTTCAGCAACGATGATAAATAACAATGGAACCTGTTTAACACCGTGGAATTTGATTCAAAGAACACCGACTTTATCGCAGACGTATAGTTCGTCGATATACAGTTATAGGTGCACGCACGTACACACACACACACACGCACGCACACGCACACACACACACACACACACACATACACACACACATATATATATGTAAGTGTATGTGTATGTATATGTGTATGTATACACATATAAATGTGTGTGTAGTATAAATATATACATATTTATATACATGGATATATATATGTATATATATATATATATATATGTATATGTATATATGTATATGTATATATGTATATATATACACACACACACACACACACACACACACACACACACACACACACACATATATATATATATATATATATATATATATATATGAATGTAAGGTCTATGTTGGAACTGGAGTTTCAAGTAACGCAAGTCGTTTAGCGACTTGTGTTATAAAGCTTCCGAAACGAGTTTTGTAACTTGAAACGTGTGTTTAATCGTAGGGCTTATAATTCAAATGAAAATAAATATATTCAACCTTTCAATATGTATCGCATAATTTATTGAATGGTGGTCTTCTTAATCCTACGATTAAAAATCAATCATGTGTATGTGTATGTGAATGTGTACGTGTCTGTATGTATATGTATCTGTGTGAGCGTCTATGTGTGGGAGCGTCTATGTATGGTCAAGTGTTTAAAAAGTATCCATGTGACAGAGGTTCTGGGTGTCAACTCTTGACATGTTTTGGTGATATTAGAGCTCCTCAACGAAACCACAGCCTTCTCAATATGTGCCAAATTATTGGTAAGAGAATAACTACCGATGTATAAGAATCCTTTCTATTATAGGCACAAGGCCTGAAGTTTTGTGGTAGGGGGCTAATTGATTACATGGGCCCAAGTGCTCAACAGGCACCGACTTATCTTTTCGATCCTAAAAAGATGAAAACCAAAGTCGATCTCGGCGGAATCTGAACTCAGAACGTAAAGACGGACGAAATTCCGCTAAGCGTCTTGTCCCGAGTGCGAACAATTCTGCCAACTTTCCGCCTTATATATTCTTATCTACTCTAGGCACAAGGCCCAAAATTATTGGGGGGAGGGGAAGTCGATTAGATCGACCACACTACACAACTGGTACTTAATTTATCGACCCCGAAAGGATGAAAGGAAAAGTCGACATCTCTTCTTAGAATCATTCATCTGGGAATAACTTCACGGAAGAAATACAACCAGGTCGAAACGCCGCGATGTCTCAAAGTCCCCTTATGACAATGAATCCAGAGTGACGTGAATACACATCGTCTAAAGGAACAAGTTGTTGTCTGAAGATGAAATACAACAGCGATTAGTTTATTCATGTCCTAGTCTACCCAAAAGTATTAAGAATGAATAGATTCAGCATTGTTATACTTTATATTCTTCAAAAGAAGAATTTCTGCAGTCAACAAAAAAACAGTATTTCATTCTTGAAGCAGTTATCTTTGTCGCGTTGGATATAAGAGTATCCGCTGCATTAGTTTTAGTTGATGCATCTATCAAGTATAGATAACATCCCTTCTGTATTGTTATATTCTTGAAAAGAAAAATACATTGTTAAAAGAACGTTCTCGCACGACATGTACACGTACTCATTATGCAAAAAGAAAGATCTAAATTGTATTGAATTATGATCTATTGCAAATAAATTTCTTCACGAATATTCTTGTGATTATTACTATTTTGTGAGTGTGAATATAAATTCTACAACATTGGATTATGAAATTGCCGATAGGAACTTACATGACTTTATTAACTTTATTTTTACGTACTATTCATAATAACAATATTCATTCCCTGAGTGGCTTCGTTATTATGCTGCTATCCTGTTTTATATTTTTTTCGATCTATTGAAATCAAACTAAATTTTACATCAAGGGAATTTTGAAATACGTTCATCGTTCTATCCCGAACATTGATCTCTCCTGATCATTGTTCTCTTCTGATCATCGCTCTCTCCTGTTCGTAATAATCCGTTCTTTCCTTAAGGTGTTTCGATACATTTATTTCTTTATAAATGTTTGTAGTATGTAACCTATGAGGCTGGTTATTGTTGTTTAGATTTAGGTCAGCCTTTATTGAACAGATGACCCATATATCAAAGATGATGGGGTGTAATTTGAGGAAGATTTGGTTTTGTTTCTTGCAAATCATGCGGCCACGTAGATTACTTCGTTATCTTGTGGGGGATGATGGTTGGTGATGTCGGTGTTGTGTATATCCACATCAATACATACGTATATATATATATATATATATATATATAAATGCGCGTGTTACTTAAAATAGTTCTGTGTTGCTAGTCTACATATAAATACGCTAAGGCTGAATGTGTGACGCTGTCACGTAGTTAGTTAAAGGGAGACGCAAAAAGAGAGAGGAAGAGAAGAGTGTTAGCACTGAGAGCCTAGAGAAAAGTATTGCTGTTACATTGTGTGGTTTGTTAGTTGGAGGAAGAGGTAGAAAGAGAGAAAGATATAAATAGGTTAAATACAGGGGTATGTGTTACAGTTGAGGCGAGAGAGAGAGAGAGAGAGAGAGAGAGAGAGAGAGAGAGAGAGAGAGAGAGAGAGAGAGAG
>NC_068985.1:125392026-125393790 GCF_001194135.2 Octopus bimaculoides
GTTCCGGGTTCAGTCCCACTGCGTGGCATCTTGGGCAAATGTCTTCTATAGCCTCGGGCCGACCAAAGCCTTGTGAGTGGATTTGGTAGACGGAAACTAAAAGAAGCCCGTCGTATATATGTATATATATATATATGTATGTGTGTGTGTTTGTGCATCTGTGTTTGTCCCCCCACCATCGCTTGACAACCGATGCTGGTGTGCTTATGTCCCCGTAACTTAGCGGTTCGGCAAAAAGAGACCGATAGAATACGTACTAGGCTTACAAAGAATAAGTCCCGGGGTCGATTTGCTCGGCTAAAGGCGGTGCTCCAGCATGACCGCAGTCAAATGACTGAAACAAGTAAAAGAGTAAAAGAGAAAAGAGATAAATTCATTGACGGATAGAAGATACAAAGACGGATGGTGGAATATATCGACACAGTGTTAAAACAGAGTTAAAGCAAGATTAGCAAGTAATTGGGAGAGTTGCTGTGACCTTGCTGTGACCTTGCTGTGACCTTGCTGTGACCTTGCTATGTGTTGTAGCCCAAAGGTTGAGACAATGCTGGGGCATTGCAGTCGTTCGATTTCTTTCTTATTTTGTCAGCTGCTAGGTTTAAAGGCTTATCCGTATTGTTGGAGAATACAGATCGACAGATCGACAGAAATATAAGTAGAATATGATAGATAGGCAGATGGACATGTAGATCGATGGACAGAGAGATAGAGTAGACAGAAAAACAGACAAATCGATAGATAGATAGATAGATAGATAGATAGATAGATAGACAGATAGATTTCCCTCTCAATGCTGCCTATGTGGATTTTCACATTTCAAGATTCAAACGTTTTAGAAAAATATACAATTTCATCAATTTTCAAAATTTTCACGGGAACTGTTAGTTGCTTTTAATGAAGCAAAAAAAAAATTAAAAATAAAAACACCGTTCATTGTAGAATGGGCTGCACCGAATTGTTTCTTATTTTGTAAATAAAGTCGATTCAGTATTTTAACTGATATCATCCACTCACTCTGGCAATAGTGCTGTGCCGAGTAATACGGCTCTTGCTCTCAGTATCTGCTTTGTGGAGCGGTAGTGACGTTGATTGTGGTAATGCTTGTGGTGTTGGCGTTCGGTATCATGCAGCTAATGATAGTAAACTCTTAGAAAGCCGTTTTTATTATGTGGTATCAATTCCCAGATGTGACATTACACTCATCTTCTCTCAATATGTCTTTCTAGCTGGTCGACACAGTTGTCATTTCGTAATGTCTTCTTCAACATCTAGAGTATGCGACGAGAGCGAAAAGGAAGAAGTCGACAGGGTTTCATGTTTTCTTTTAATGTGTGTGTGTGTGTGTGTGTGTGTGTGTGTGTGTGTGTGTGTGTGTGTGTGTGTGTGTGTGTGTGTGTGTGTGTGTGTGTGTGTCTGTGTCTGTGTCTGTGTGTGTCTGTGTCTGTGTACATATTTGCTTTCTGTAAAGAATTACTATAAATTACTATGAACAACTTTATGCAATGCTATTGTCGCTTTTTCTCGTTGTAAGCTATTTCGAAATGTTATTTCAATTTGCGTCATGTATTTGGGGAATGTGTGAACAGTTGTCCAGTTCTATGAGCTCAAATACGTACATGCAATCACGCACACTTACATATACAAACACACGCTAAAACATACGCGTTGACACATACTCACACATATATATACATATATACACATATATATATATATATACACATACGAAATATATATATATATATATATATATATACATGTATA
>NC_068985.1:125393800-125396916 GCF_001194135.2 Octopus bimaculoides
ATATATATATATATACTGGCAATCTTACTGATTGCCAGTTTATTTTACATATATTCTGTAACTGTCACAATATAGAAACATTTCTCATGCCACCAGCGCACAATTTACAGATGCTTACACTTTTTATATTTTCCGTGAATTTTTCATGGGTCCAGCTAGTTGTTGTTGTTGTTGTTGTTGTTGTTGTTGTTGTTGTTTATGTTGTTGTTGTTATTATTATTATTATTATTATTATTATTATTATTATTATTATTATTATTATTATTATTATTATTATCATCAAGGCGATGAGCTGCCGAATCGTTAGTACGCCAGGTGAATACTCTCATCCTTTCGGAATTCATAAAATAGGTACTAGTTGTGTCCTGGAGTCGATATAATCGACTTGCCCGCCACCTCCCGAAATTTTAGGTATTGTGCCTTTAGTAGAAAGGATTATTATTAAGGGCAGCGAGCTGGCAAAATCGTTAGCACACCGGGTAAAATATTCAGTGTCATTTCATACGTCTTTACGTTCTGAGTTCAAATTCCGCCAAGGTCAACTTTGCACTTTATCCTTTCAGAGTGTCGATTAAATAAGTACCAGTTGAACACTTGGGTTAATCTAATCGACTAACCCTCTCCCCCAAATTTCAGACCTTGTTCTTTTAGTAGAAAGGATTATTATTCTATTATTCGCATTTATCTTGCTTGGGAAATACGGCAGAATTGGTAGAACGCTGCAAACCGTATTTGCGGTAATTAGTTAAAATACTGCCAGGGTTGATGTGTTCTTCCACCTTTTTGGTGCCAATGAAATATGAATATCATTTAAAGACTGGGGGCGATTTAATTCTTGGGGGATTTGTGCCACTATTGAGAAAAAGTTATCCTACTGAAAACTTTAAATGTTAGAGATATCACCACGGAGCGCCGGTTAAAACATCTTGCTGTATTTAAGTATGCCATTTTAAAATTCTGAGTTCAAATCTAGCCAGAAATGAATGTCCTTCGCACTCGTGTCGTGGTAACGAAGACGACGATGACGATCAAGATGATGATGAGAAAAAAACGATGTCGACGATAACGGCGACACCCGTGGTGATGACAATAACGACAGCTACGACGAAGATGACGTTGAGATGATGACGATGATGATGATTAGCAAATCTCGGTATCGAGAATTTGATTCCACAGTATTTATCTACGTTTCCCGTGATGACTGTATCAACTTATCTTCGACCAATAAGAACGCTGGCACGAAAGCATATGAACTACAGCGCAGATCTGCCCTTAAATGATCCACAAAATCGTTAATCACTACGACCATCACAATTATGTAAGCAAGAAAAGGTCTCATGCTTGAACTATCACTCGTTATGCATTGCTCTAAACCGCTGTACAACAGAAAGTGTGTACGGCATAGTCGTCAACTAAGCAGAGATATATTCATAGGCCCAGTTACGTGGTTAAGATATTTCGTTGCACAATCACATGTCTCCGAGTTCGAACCCACTGTGTGGTACCTTGAACAAGTGTTTTCTATTCAGATTAAAATTCCTCCCCCTACCACCAGCATTTTTTAATGATACTCAGTTAATAACAAATAATTAGACGAAACCTACTAAGAGAATTCAGGCATTAATTAAATCGCTGACAGCCAGACGATATCATTTCACGGAGGAGCATAATGTGTATGGGGTTGGTGTGGAGCCGAATGGGAGGCTAGGGTAGAGGAGCCGAGCAGAGGAGCAGGGCGAGGATGTAGAAGAAGGGGTAGAGTTGCAGATGTTGGTATGACGTATGAAGACGTATGAAGTCGTTGTAAAATACTCTAGAAAAGGAAGACGAAATGGCGGTTGAGAAATTGTAACATGAACGTCTTCGTCATCATTATCTTCATCACCACCATCATCATCGTCGTCGTAGTCGTCGTCATCATCTTTTTGATCCTCGTCGTCTTCATCATCATCAAGAATCATTATCGTCATCATTATCATCCTCATCATCATCATCATCATCATCATCATTATCATCATCATCATCATCATTATCATCCTCATCATCATCATCATCATCGTCGTCATCATCATCATCATCATCATCATCATCATCATCATCATCATCATCATTTACAACAGGAACAACAGCAGCAGGAAAAACGGTGGTGGTTGTGTGTGGAATTTACCTGACAGAAACTGTGAGAAAATCTTTTCATGGACAGTAGACTTAAATGTGGCCCTATTTAACGCTATCGTCTGACACCTGGGAATCTCTTGAAGTGTCCTCTCTGTATAGCAAATATTTATGAGCTCTTGTCCGGTATTAGCATATCGAGTTCTTGGTGTTTTTCTCCCATCAGTTAGAAAGAATCTGCAAATAAGTCATCGACACTGCCATTTCTGATTTGACTGAGTCTTAAAAGACAATTATTTAGCTAGAGCAACAAAACTAAGTAGTGATAGAGCTGCTGGATCGTGGTTTACCTGGGGCTAAATAAAAATAACCACAACACTAACGCGAATCTCTGTGTGTCCCTTTTCTTTACTGTTAGAAAAAGAGAGAGAACAAATGAATTTAAGTTAATTAATTTCAAGTTCCGAGTTATGCCGTGCTGACGAATTCAAAAGCGAGACGAAATAGTGCTATTCCCGACTACCGACGACTTTAGGAATTGTATCTCACGAAAATGAAAGCAAAAGAAAAAAAAAAAAGGAGAAAAGAATAAGAAATCATAAAGAAATATATGTATGTTCCTCACTCTTTCATATAAATTCTTCAACACACTTAAAGCTAGAAGCGATTTTCTTCCCTTAAGTAGCAGTTTGTAGTGCAACCACGTGTTTATGAATAATAATAACAACAGTAACAATAACAATATCAAAAACAACAACAACAACAGTGGCATCAGTAACAATGACAAAAAAAAAAGAACTACAGAACAACTATAAGAACAAAGAGAACGGTATGAAAGTAGCTGCAAAAACAACAAAAACAACAGAAAAATCAACGACAGCAACCAGAGCATCATTGCTGTCATCATCACCAACAACCCTGGCATCGAGGCATCAACAACAACAGCAAATACGTCAACAACATAGCAGCATCAATAATATATATATATATATATATATATA
>NC_068985.1:125397400-125397975 GCF_001194135.2 Octopus bimaculoides
ATATATATATATATATATACATATACACATACATACATACACACACACATGCACATATCTATGTATGTATGTATGTATATAAATTTATAAATAGGCCTGCCCGCCTAACTGGCGGGGTGGCATCACTGGAGAACTAAAACACAATGCGCGGAGGAACATTATGATAAGCGGTGTATAATCACATCCGAAGGTCTGGTCGGTATAGTCATATATCTATATATGAACAGAGCAATAACAATTAACAGCATTAATGATAGCAAAAATAACAACAGCTAGATAATATATATATGCAAGAAATGACCAACTTTACCGTCAAAATCATCATCATCACCACTAGGCCCCTACAACAGATAATACTATTAACCTTCCCGTCATCATCATCATCATCATCTCCGTCATCATCATCACCATCTTTATCATCATCAAGACCGCCACTACCATTGTTATCATGTTTATCATCACGATCTTCGTCAACACGACATCGTTATCATCATAATCGGTATCTTCGACAGCATCATCATTACACCACCACCACCACGAACACTGCCGCCGCCGACTCCACCGCCGCCTCCACC
>NC_068985.1:125402520-125405145 GCF_001194135.2 Octopus bimaculoides
CCACCACTACCACCACCACTACCACCACCACCACCACCACCACCACCACCACAACCACAACAACAACAACAACAACAACAATAACAGCAACAATAACAACCAATATTACGACTACTACCGTTACTGCCACCACCGCCACAACCACCATTACCGCAACAGTTGATGAAGCCACGCCTAACCTTAAACAAGACAGTAGTAAAGTGTTTGTGAAAGTAACGAGATTACCAAAATCATGACCCTAAAGAATCCTCTATATCTGTCTGTCTGTATCTATCTGTTTAACTATGTCAGTCTGTCTTTGTCTATAAGTTTATACGATTGCCTGTCTATCTCAGGAGTTTTCAACAAATTGTTTCTTTTTTATCTCTGGACCCCTTTGATTTCTATTTTATTCTGGTGGACCCCCATAGCCATTCGATGTTTAAAAAGCTAGTTTTATAGAAACTTCTTTCAAAATTCCTGCTTTGTTTTTCACATATTAACTTGTGTAGGTTAAACTAAGTAAAATGTCTGAAAAGGAAACACACCTAACTGTTTCTTGCTATACATACCAATACATACATCTAAATCAAAATCTTTTCATGGGCCCTTAAAATACAATTGTGGATCTCCAATACGTTGTTGCGTAGACCCTCAAAAATCTTATATAGACCTTCAGGGTCCATATGGACCCCATTTAAGAACCACTGATCTATCTGCTCTTCTGTGACATTCTCCTTGATTGTTTATATGCCAATTTCTAATTTCCAAATACAAGTGTTGTAGTTTTTATCAGGACGAATGACGTAATTCGAAGATTTAACTGAAATTTCTTAGCAGATGGAGAGATCGCTCATTGTTCGTGCGTGTGTATGATAACGTAACATTCTTAAATAGGGTGTTGCGGACAGATGACGAGCAGTTTTATCTGGGTGGTGCGGTCAACAATTGAAATTGTAACATTGAGTCCAATACCATTCCTCGTGAATTTCATAAACAAACATTCTAGTCACCAAAAAGACAAAACAAATCATCGTTTGGAAAGATTCAACGTGAGCAGCTAATTTCCACAGCTGTGCACAGTTCCTCTTCTCTATCCCAAATCATTATATCAGGTCTGTTTTGCTTATATTTTATCGAGGTCTTCACTGGGACGTTCCACCAGTATTCCTTTTCAATATGAGTGGCTATGGCTTCTACTATATTGTGGGTTCTTAATTCTTTGTCATCGGGATTATCCTTCTGAAGGATTTCATTATAAAGTGTCCTAGCTACAACATCATGTCTCATCGGTAGATAATACCATGATGACAGTTCCGGACAACTGCTTATGATGTGAGTGATATCTTCAGTGTGAACTCCACAATGTCTGCATCGGTTGTCACATTTTACGGCTTTTCCTGCATCTCTATCCTTTTTGTGCACCTGGTACTCAGTTGATAATACCTGTTCCTGGATTGCAAACGCATACCCTTCAAAGTGGGAGGTAGTAATCCGGCTATTCGTCCATGATAAACTGCTTTGATGATCGATGTTACTACCATCACGGAGCTTTCTCCTAACATATCCGTGCATAGTCTTCTGCTCATACAAGCTCATCCTTTCATCTGATGATACGTTGCGGTAGAGTCGTGCGAATTCTTTGGGCATGTATTCTAAATTATCAGACAAAGAGTGTTGCTCAAGGAGCTGCCTTCCAAGTTTTATGATGTTATCAGCCTCATGTATGCAAACTTGGTCAAGAGATTCACTTCGACACCTGGTCGTTAAAAGATGTTGCCGAAGGGATATGATGCGACATTCAAAGGCATTTGGGATCGATTTTAAGCCTCTGTCGCCTTGTTTTCCTTTGTATGTATGTATGTATGTATGTATATATGTATGTACATACGTATGTTTGTATGTATGTAGATGGCAGCGTTTACGTTTATACATGCATGCATATACGTTCGTATATTTGTGTAAGCGTGTGCGCGCGCATCGGTAGTATTAACGTAGGACATTCTAGTTCCAATTTTGTTTTAAGGCTATATTTTCATTTTATCGTATGATTTCTCTCGCAGAATATTTCAACCAGTAAAATCCCCTTATCAATCATCTAGACCTTCAAATCCATCATCGAGACCTTTTAGGGTCGGAGGTCTAAAATGTTGATGATGGATATGAAAAATTTGCTGTTCCAAATAGACTGCAGGGAAGGCATGAATAAAAAAAAAAAATCTTTAAAAATAGATTAAAGTGATAAAAATATGCACACACTCAAGTTTTCAGAAGATACCTACATCAAAAGCTGTTCACCATATATACACATTGAAACAGACAGACAAACAGCCAGCCAGCCAGCCAGCCAGCCAGCCAGCCAGCCAGCCAGCCGGCCAGTCAGCCAGCCAGCCGGCCAGCCAGCCAGCTAGCCCGCTAGCCGGCTAGCCAGACAGACAGAGAGACAGACAAACAGTTACATAATATATATATATATATATATAATAATAATAATACAAATGATATATGAGCATATGCATATATACATACATATATGTACATACCTACATCTACATGTCTATATAGATGCATATCCGGGTACAGGACGTCAAAAAACGTGAACAAAAAACGTTATATATATATATATATATATATATATATATATAT
>NC_068985.1:125405155-125406243 GCF_001194135.2 Octopus bimaculoides
GCCAGCCAGCCGGCCAGCCAGCCAGCTAGCCCGCTAGCCGGCTAGCCAGACAGACAGAGAGACAGACAAACAGTTACATAATATATATATATATATATATAATAATAATAATACAAATGATATATGAGCATATGCATATATACATACATATATGTACATACCTACATCTACATGTCTATATAGATGCATATCCGGGTACAGGACGTCAAAAAACGTGAACAAAAAACGTTATATATATATATATATATATATATATATATATGAATATGTATATATATGTATGTATATATATATATATGTATGTATATATATATACATACATACATACATACATAATAGACGTATGTTTATTACATATATTACATACGGCTTTTTCTAATGATGTAATGTTTCCATTAATCAATTAAGAATTCGTTGGAAGCAGCTGTAATGAATTGACACATTATCCATCTGTTGTTACTTATTTATGTGCATTAGGTCATCCCATAAATAATGCGTTTGTTTCAATTACATTAACTAAAAGTCGGAGGGGGACAGCATAAACTACCTGCATCAACTTGCTACAAAAGCAGATAGCATTTTACCTTGTACTAATTCTTAGTGCAAGTATTGAGGAATGCAGTTCGATTTTAACAGTCATTTATTCAAAGATATAATGGAAGTGACACAGGAGAATATCCGACATATGTTGCTTTATGAGTTCAATGAAGGCAACAACTCAACGGAAAGTGCGAGGAATATTAATGCAGGATATGGGGGATCGGTAAATAAGCGTTAGTCAGTGTCAACGGTGGTTCCAGAAATCCCGAGCCGGAAAATACAGCCTAGAAGACGAACCTCGTCCCGGAAGATCTGTAGAGCTCAACGAGGACGTCCTACAATCGACACCTGCAGGTCATCGAAAAAGTCAGGAAATTGGGTCAATGGGTTCCTCACAAACTTTCCGAGTCTAATCACGTGCAGAGAGTGAATGTGTGCACTTCTTCGCTGTCACGTCTCACGAACGAACCTTTCAGGTTTCCCCACAATAAAAAATCTGGGTTATTCAAGTCTGGGGAACGTGAAGGTCATTCAAAGTAGACCTCACA
>NC_068985.1:125406253-125406573 GCF_001194135.2 Octopus bimaculoides
CACAATAAAAAATCTGGGCTATTCAAGTCTGGGGAACGTGAAGGTCATTCAAAGTAGACCTCACACATGGTTCTAGCAAGATGGGGCAACTGCTCATACCGCAAGAGAAACTGAAGTTGCTACGGCAGTGCTTTGGAGAGAGAATAATCTCCTGCTATTGTCTCTCCCTGTTTATTTCTGTTTTCCTTTCTGTCGAAGAGCGTAGGCTCGAAACGTAAAAGACTTTCTCACTCCCCGAGCGTTAAACTGATACATCTGTTTGTTGTTTACACCCCCGTCTTCGTCATATGCTTTTTCTTTTGCAAGTTCTCACTATATAT
>NC_068985.1:125406905-125407607 GCF_001194135.2 Octopus bimaculoides
TGTGTGTGTGTGTGTGTGCGCGTGTATGTATATATATACATTATAGTAGAAGACACTTGTCCAAGTTGCCACACAGTAGGCTCAATTCCACTACCTGGCAGTTTGGGCAAATGTCTTCTACTATAGTTTCGGGCCGATCAAAGCCTTGGATTTCGTAGAAGAGTCGATTAGGTAGAAGGAAACTGAAATAAGTATATGTGTATGTATATGTATATCTATTTTTGTGTGTGTGTGTGTGTATGTATATACATATATATATACTTATGTGTGTGTGTATATACATATGCATATACATACTTATGTATATATATGTGAGTGTGTGTGTGCGTGCGCGAGTGTCTGTGTATATGTGTGTGTATAGATATATATATATATATATATATATCATGGACCTGTGGTTAGGGTGCCAGGCTCACAATCATGAGGCAGTGAGTTTGATTCCCGGACCGGACTGTGTGTTGTGTTCTTGAGCAAGGCACTTTATTTCACGTTGCTGTTGTTCATTCAGCTGTAGAAACGAGTTGCGATGTCATTGGTGACGTAAAGAAGCGAGGCTAGTATGCATGGCGACTTTGTCCGGACTTGTACCTCGGAGGGGAAACTTTATAAGTGCTATCCCATGTTTATTCATGACCGAAGCGGGGTTTATACACTTACACACACACACACACACACACACACACACACACACACACAAAATAT
>NC_068985.1:125409511-125412600 GCF_001194135.2 Octopus bimaculoides
AAAAGCATAAAAGAATAACTGATTCTCACTGGAGAAGATTGGAGGGAGTAATTTCTGCAATGTAGACACATATTTATCTGAGTTTATGTTTCCCTCACACTCCACCAGTTCTGATCAACCATTGCTCCAATTTGCTCCCCAGGCCATCACAAAATAGCTGCTGTTTTCATTGTTGGCTGCAATCTTTTCACATCAAATTCTTGATCACAGAGTCTCCAGACCCACACTCAACCACTGTCAGGAAATACAGCAAATCTGGACTCATCAGAGAATATGACAGTGTCCTAAAATGCTAGTGGCCTCTCCACCATCTCATTGGCCCAATCCTTTCTCAGCTTGATGTTGGCTGGTCGAAGAAGTGGCTTCCTTCTTGCTGCTCTGCCATAGTAGTCAGGTTTGTGGAGATACATGACAGTTGTTCTGGGACTGACATCAACTTGTTCTGCTATGTCAGACGCCTTGCAACGAGGATTATCCTCCATACTTCCCTTACCAAAGAGAAGGGTCCTATCAGAAGGCCCTGGTTGATCTCGGCGAGGTGCTGTGGACTTCCTCCCTTGTCTAGTGAACTGCACAATCACCCTATTAACTGTTGAAAACGGGAACCCAAAGTGTTCTGCGATTTTACGCTGACTATGTCCACCTTGAGAATGACCCACAATACGGCCTCTTTGAAATTCAAACAGTTCCAACGCTTCTTTTTTTTAATTAAACAGTCACATATAGAACCTGAAACATAAAAAATGTCAATTAATAAAAAATATAAACCTTTACAAGTGAGAATAAACATAAAACGATGTTTATGGGTGTCTATTTGCTCCTGTCATGCCTGTGTACATACTTAGTACGTGTGTATGTGTGTGTGTGTGTGAATCAATATATAATACACATACAAACACACGCTCATACATACACGTCTGCTAGTGTTGATTCCTCGCGCCATACGCAGTGAATCAAAGCTTACAACTGTACTCGAGAAAGATGGATTAAGAGAAGGGCAGCACTTAGACCCTCTTTACTTTGAGTCTCCAAGTCTTGTGGGTGACACTGAAAAAGTTTTCATTGAGCCTGGGTTCTGGTCTGAAAGCTTTTAATAAGAGCGTAGAGGCCAAAGGCCAGTTGGTGGGGATAATTCGAGCGGTAGATTAAGTCACAAAAGATTTTAGATCTGGGTCTCTTTATATTAGAAAAAAGAAAAAAGAAAAAAAAAAGAAAGAAACGGGTTGGTCATAGTGGGAATTTCTTTGATTATACCTCTTATCTATCAGAGTTGACCAGGGTCTAAAGAAGAACAATTCGTAAATCGTGCATCAGCTTCAGGAACACACCATCACACGCTCACACCACTAAACACATACACGTATTCAGGTCATATACACATGTCAACATACACATAAACACTGACAGACTCCTATATTTGAGTGACATAAACAGGCAGTAACAACCAGATCTTACTTTAGCTGAGCTTCCCTCTTCAAAATCGTTTTAATTCTCGCCTTTCACGACTGAAGACATTAGCGGCTAGGCAGTATTCGTCCTATCTCTTCTCTGCTGACATGCATACTCACAAAATAAAGCAACGTACAGGCTATAAATAATTGTCAACCTAAACACACGTATAATCGCAATGCGCCACTTGCCTGAATCTCGTTTATCCGAGAGTTGACTTCATGAAAGTGGTAATTAACGTCAGAATGAGTGCAAATGTTTTTAACAAATGTGTTACAAAATTTGACTTAGTTACATACTCACTAAAGTCTGTTTGATTGAGAATTATATATTTTACAACTCAGCTTTGGTTTCTGTATTTATCATTTATGGAGTTACAAGCAAACCGTTCGACATCTATCTATGAATGAATGAATGAATGAATCTATCTGTCTGTCTATCTGTCTGTCTATCTGTCTGTCTACTTGTCAGTTTTGCTCGATATCACCATCTCATCATCATCATCATCATCATCTTCTTCTTCTTCTTCTTCTTCTTCTTCTTCTTCTTCTTCTTCTTCTTCTTCTTCTTCTTCTTCTTCTTCTTCTTCTTCTTCTTCTTCTTCTTCTTCTTCTTCTTCTTCTTCTTCTTCTTCTTTCATCTTTTCATCGTGCTTTATCTTCCGAACATTCCTCACATCCTTTTACTCTCTCGTTCTACATTTTACCTTCTCCTATCCACTTAGGTTCTCAGTCATTCAAATAATTCAGTCGTCTGTATCTCAGTCAATTGTCGTTTACTCTTTATCCGAGCTCTGCGGCCGTAAATAACACTTTATACTGATACGTAACTCGGCAATGTTTAAACAACTTCAATACAAAAAAGGGATGTGAAGGCAATAACATATTGCTGATATTCATTACGGGTATTATTTACAACAGAATTACTTCCTTTTGTGGAATTGTTTTGTAGTAGGAATGCTAAACAATCTTCAGAACACTTATTTTCCCTCATTCTTTTCTTTTACATGAAGGACGTGGAACAGTATTTTTTATGTGTGACATTCCTTTTCTTTTTATCTAGTTTTGCTTTTCTTTTAGCTTTATTGTCCGTTCCGACGTTCCTTCGAAATGGAGGACATGTTTTTCAATGGTTTTGATCTAATAGAAAACACTCTGTCCTCTACATTAATAGGCTATTCTTATCATCCGAGTTCGATGCGTGATGTTCTCCGTAAGTAACTGCAAATTGACGACTACAGGAAAGAAACATCGATACACGAACACGAGGTAATTCCTAAATCGACCCAAAATGAATATGAAAAAGGCATACGTTCTTGTATTTCAGTTTACTCGCCGACGTTTATAGCCTTCGCTATACGCACACAGGCAATACTTATATATATACAGTCCCGGTCTAAAGTTTCAGTAAACATCAGAAACGATTTTGTGTTCTGTCTGTTGATGTATTCTACAATGACGTATTGTAGAATCTCCTGAGAATAGTTCACTTAAGTACAAATACCAGTTGTGTTCGATGTGTCTTCCTACGCTTCTTCATATTCCTCCTCCTCCTCATTCTCCTTCTCCTCATTCTTCCCCTCCTCCTCATCCCCCACCTTCCCTCCTCCTCATCCCCCACCTTCCCTCCTCCTCATCCCC
>NC_068985.1:125412752-125414140 GCF_001194135.2 Octopus bimaculoides
ACATCCCACGCCCCCTCCCACTACCCCTCTTCCTCCCCCTTCTCATCCCTTCCCCCTCCTCCCTCTTCCTCCTCTTGAAGGGATTAGCCGAACAAACTGACCCCAGTAGTTCGTTAAAAAAAAAAAAAACGAGTACTTATTTCATCGACCTCTTTTTGCCGAACCGCTAGTTTACGGAAACATAAGCAAACCAACACTGGTTGTCGTGCGATGGTGGAGCACAAACACAAACACGTATATATATGTACAACTACATGACGAGCTTCTTTCAGTTTCCATCTACCAACTCCACTCACAAGACTTTGGTTAGTTCGGAGATATGATAAAATACATTTGCCCAAGGTGCCACGCAATGGGACTGAACCTGGAACCATGTGGTTTAGGAATAAACTTCTCAGCACACAGTCACGCCTGCACCCACTTCTGAATATTCAGGTAGGATTTAGAACTTATAGTATTACGCAAATAGCATCCCCTCTCTGAACTTTTCTCTCAAATTATAATGGAAAGGCGTTTGCTTGAATGTTGCAAGTGTATATACCTGGGAGTGTTCTTTGAGTTTGATGGACGCGAACGAAAGAAGCAAATTGTAAAATACGTATTTTGTCACGAAACTTGACTTCTAAAGAAAACCTCTGTAGCCCAACTTTAATGATCTGATACAGGCGTTACCGTCGGAAGGCGAAGACATGGAAGAGATGTGGCCCTCTAACAGTCTTCGCCAATTCACTGCTTTGGCTTGGCAATTTAACTGAGAAGGATTTGAATTCAGACCGCAAAGATTGGGAACAAATACCGTGTGGTATTCTATCCAATACTCTAACGGCTCTGTCAATTCGTCTTAAACACCCTCCCACACACACACACAAATACATATAACATTCATATAACATATGAAAGTGCGTGGCCGAGCGGTTAGCGTGTTCAGCTCGTTATTATTAGGTCAAGTTTTCAATCTCTGGCCTGAGTGGTGTCATTGAGTAACAAGCTTCTTTTCACTTTAGTCGTGTCTACTCAGCTATTACAAAGTACGAGCTGGTTGGTGGTGCGGGCCTCATTCAGTCTGGCTGCGACATACTTGGTGCTGTGCTGGTTCTAGGGTAACTGGGTCAAGGGGATGTCTATAGCAGCTCGCAACCAAAGAACCTAAAGAAACAAGCAAACGCTTGGGACAAGGCTAAATCCTTTTGTTTTCTTTACAGAAATATATGTAAACATACAAACAGATGCATACGAATATCTATCTATCTATCTATCTATCTATCTATCTATCTATCTATCTATCTATCTATCTATTAATCTATCTATTTATCTATCTATCTATTTATCTATCTATCTATCTATCTATCTATCTATCTATCTATCTATCTATCTATCTATTAATCTAT
>NC_068985.1:125415109-125415302 GCF_001194135.2 Octopus bimaculoides
TATATATACACTCTTTTACTTGTTTCAGTCATTTGACTGTGGCCATGCTGGAGCACCGCCTTTAGTCGAGCAAATCGAACCCAGGACTTATTCATTGTAAGCCTAGTACTTATTCTATCGGTCTCTTAGGCCGAACCGCTAGTTTACGGGGACGTAAACACACCAGCATCGGTTGTCAATCGATGTCGGGGGG
>NC_068985.1:125415312-125415626 GCF_001194135.2 Octopus bimaculoides
TGTGTGTGTGTGTGTATGTGTGTATGTGTGTGTGTATGTGTGTATGTGTGAGTGTTTGCGTGTGTGTATTTCTGGTTTGTGTTTGTCTCCCTCACCATCGATTGACAATCGATGTTGGTGTGTTTACGTCCCCCTAAACTAGTGCTTCGGTAAAAGACATCGATAGAATAAGTACTAGGCTTACAAAGAATAAGTCTTGAGATCGATTAGTTCGACTAAAGGCGATGCTACAGCATAGCTACAGTCAAATGACTGGAACAAGTAAAAGAGTAAAAGAATATATATATATAAATATATTATATATATATATATAT
>NC_068985.1:125416943-125417885 GCF_001194135.2 Octopus bimaculoides
ATATATATATATATATATATATATATACACACACATATACATACATTCATAGATACATATGTGTGTATATATATATATAGTCAACAGATCATATCCATAGATTCTCTGTATAGAAAGTAGTACCGCTCAAATGATTCGAACTTAGACTCCGATGTCTTTGCGAGGGATCAACTCCGCGCGGACACCCACATAGATTGCATATCTGATTTGGACCACCAAGAGTCACAGTTAAGTTCTGATCTTTGTGGATCTTAAAATGTCTTTTGAGATCTCCGTTAGATTTGCAGACCTTATGGTATGCACGGCATTGAAAAGTGTACATAGATATATAGGCAGAATCGTTGGTGGAGTTTCGTTTTCCATGGATTCGTAAAGGAGATTTGAGCTCAGCAAAAGAAAAGTATGGTCTGTGCACACAAAAAGGTCACTAAGATTCACCTTCTCGATCGCAATAAACTTCTTCAAGCTGCACATGGTGCTGGTTGCAACCCCGCTAAAATGTTCGTTAAGGGTAAGTTACTTGAGGTTGTTCACTCTTTGATATACCTTCGAAGCACTTTTCCAAATGATGGAAATCTGGATACAGAAATATATCTGCGAATTCAAAGAGTAACACAAGCATTTGGTGGCTCGGAGTCACATGCTTGGCACCAATGATTCTGAAAAACAAAATGATATCGTCTGGCCATATTGCTCGAATGGTGGATGAAAACACATGCAAACAACTGTTTTATGGCGAGCTTGCAGAGGGGAAACGAAATCGGTGTAAACCTAAAAAGAGGTTTAAGGACGGCATAAGGCCAAAAGTGTTGAGTGGAGTGAAAGCGTTTGAGGAGGCCAACATAACACACACACACACACACACACACACACACACACACACACACATATCTACCACGCACACTCGCCCATATACACGCATATATATATATATATATATAT
>NC_068985.1:125418550-125419233 GCF_001194135.2 Octopus bimaculoides
TATATATATATATATATATATGTATATCGGGGTGTGAAGAGAAAAATGGAGAGTGGAAAGAAAGGGAGAAACGTTTTGTTAACAGAGTGATGTCTTACAAATGTAAACTTTTAATACAGTCCTTTATTTGCTCAACTCGGACAGTCCGAGGTATGTTTCTGAACAACAGCGATGTACGCATATAGGGATAAAATTGCTGATTTATGGAAATTATCTGGGTAATGCAGACATGTGGCTTAGTGGTTAGACTGTTTCCCTAATGATCGTAAGATTATGCCTTCAGTTTCTGGACAGCGCGATGCGTTGTTTTCTTGAGCAAACCACTTCATTTCATATTGCTCTAGACCACTCAGCGAGCAAAAAATGAGTAATATAGGAAAGTTGCGACAAGCTTGGCAGCCCCGTGGGAACTTCTAAACTGACAAGCCAATGGCCTACCTCGGTATTGGATAATACCAGAGAGGGTACAAACTGTATGGTGGTAATTGGCATACATTTAATGTATATATATATATATAATTTTCCAGAGGATGTAGCAACCGTTACCAATATAGCATAAGAACTTACCTTAGGGGATCATTAACTAGATTCCTTAAGGGTCGTTCTCACAGTTTATATTTATATTTCAATGTTTTTAACTTTTAAATTTGTATATTTAAAAGAGACAGAAACTTCAGACTCGA
>NC_068985.1:125419243-125423713 GCF_001194135.2 Octopus bimaculoides
AGTTGCGACAAGCTTGGCAGCCCCGTGGGAACTTCTAAACTGACAAGCCAATGGCCTACCTCGGTATTGGATAATACCAGAGAGGGTACAAACTGTATGGTGGTAATTGGCATACATTTAATGTATATATATATATATATACATATATATACACACACACACATACATGAGTAAGCACATAAATGCCAAACAAGGTGGAAAAATAGTACTCGAACATTGAAGGTAGAATAATATGCTTTTTTTTTATTAACGCTGCAAAAACATCACAAAAGCTGTTACTCAGAGTTTGACGTTCCCGTTCGTTGGACAGTTGTAATCAAGAATGGAAACAAATTAAGATTCCGTTGAATTAGGTACTTAAACTAAGGCACCTTCTTACGACGGTATAATCCGCACACTCAAACAATATTAATTGAATATTGAATATCAAACTCTGTGCAGGAGTGTTTGCACTTGATATTCCTGTCATGTGTGCACACAACGCAACCCAGCTGGGTGAAGATATAGAACAAATCGATCCCAGGATTTATTCTTTGTAAGCCAATTACTTTTTCTATGGGTCTCTTGTGCTGAACCACTAAGTTACAGGGTCGTAAACGCACTAAAATCGGTTGTCAAGCGATGGTGGTGAGAGGGCGACAAACACAGACATACAAATATATATATATATATATATATATATATATATAGTGAGAATATTAGTAATTTTTCATAATTTCTAGGGGTAAGCAAATACGAACTAACAGTTGCTACATAAGGACAAAAATCGTTTTACACAATGTTATTGGTTTCAAGTTTTGGCGCAAATCCAGCAAGTTTAGGGGAGTGGGTAAGTCGATTATTGCTATTTATTTTATCGATTCCGAAATGACGAAAGCCAAATTTGGCCTCGGTGGAATTTGAACTCAAAATGTGAAAACAGACAAAATACTGCTATGTATTTTGCCTAGCAGACAGTTTGTCAGTTTGCCGCCTAAACTTAGCGTCATTGTTGATAGCATTGTACTCTAGTATATCTGCTAAGCTAGCGACTCAGGACAGATGACGTAACGCCTCCACTGATCAGATAGTTTCTTACAAACATACCATACACATTTTAAACCTATGCATTCTTTGTTAACAAGGTTATTTTATTTTTGTGCATTGCTTTTACTCTGAACATTCCAACAACCCGAACTCTTAAATATTTCATTAAAGACAATTTCATTCACTTCAGTAACAGTTTGTAAGCATTTGCTATTATTTTATTTGTGTATTTATTCAATTTTTGTTAACATTAGCATTTTATTTGTTGCATGTAGTCAGACGTGTTTTTTTTTCTTTAAATAAATCTCTTTGTTCGATTGCGCAAGAGTTTTATATCTGCTTCCTCTGCATTCATTCACATGCACTCTTTACTCAATAAATTTAATTGTGAAGTGGCGACTGTCTGATACAAACTACAGGTTTGTTATCGCGTCGAAAAGTGTGTCTTATCAGAAATATATAAAAGTATCACGAATAAAGATTATTTGAATTACTTTTGGTGTCACCTCTTTATATATATATATATAATGCATGACCTGAACAATGCAACAAAAACTTTCAAAATCTTCACCGATTAACTGGTGAATGAATACTGGTCAGAGAGCCACATGCTAAGTGTAGTAATTCAGAACTGGAAAAGTTACCAGAAAATTAACAATAAAACAAGACGAGAGGTGAACACACGCACACACACACCAACACACACACACACACACACACACACACACACACACACACACACACACACACACACACACACACACACACACACACACACACACACACAGTGTATTCTTTTTAAAGGGAGACAGCTATATTTCACTTAAAAGGTTGATTTTTACTCCCCTCCTCCGCGTTCGGCGTGATTCTGGACATATATATATATATATTAAAACAACAACACTCATTATTATATTAGGAGATTTTAGCTAAAATTGTAAATATCGACATATCCATCTGTTAGCTACAGATTTAGTTAATTTGCAATTGGAAATCAATGACACAGAAAGGTGCTTGAAATTTAAAGCTTGTATCTCTTTGTATAGAGATACGAAGAAAAGCCTTCTTTCCTTCTTTGAAAGATATCGAGCAGGGCCGAGGGCCTTAAGTTTCTCGATTGTTGTTGATTAGCTCCTGGTTGTCATTCATGGAGCAATACTGTTATCAAAGACATTCCGGCTCTAAAAATCTTGACTTTTCTTTATCTTTGTATTTTGTGTGTTTATAGTTTGCTATTGACCACTGTGCATAGGTATGGGTGAGTGGTTAAGAACTTCGCTTAGCAACCGTGACATCCTGGGTTCCATCCCACAGTTTTGTATCATAAGAAAGTGCTTTAATCAGTCAGTTCTTCAGGTTGATCCAAACCTTGTGAGTCAATTCAAGTAAAAGGAAAGTGTACGGAAGCCCATCAGATGGACTGCATTTATAATTCGAAGATCCAGCTTCTTTACACTTATGGCACGAATGCTCTACTTCAAAATTACATTAGATCACGTGTCTATGGAATACCCAGTCACTTCACATGCTAATTCAATGGGTAAGTTGTTCATTTGATTGAACCAACGGGCGCTCATACAAGAGAGTCGCGAAACGAGCTACAGATATGTTGCCTGCTGGAGATAGTAGATCATTTAGTGTTAGATTTGTGGCTGTTAATTCACATACATACAACGGTGAATATTTTTCTGTTAACTAGAATTCTCCGTCGGATTAAACTCGGGACTACACAGCCGTGAAGGCGCATGGCTCAACGGTTAATATGTCGAGCTCACAATCATGAGGTAGTAAGTTTGATTCCCAGACCGGGTTATGTGTTGTGTTCTTAAGCAAGGCACTTTATTTCGCATTGCTCCAGTTCAGTCAGCTGTAGAAATGAGTTGTGACATCACTGGTGCCAAGCTATATCGGCCCCTTTGCCTTTCCCTTGGATAACATCGGTGGCATGAGAGAGGAGGATGGTATGCATGGGCGACTGCTGGTCTTACATAAACAATCTTACCTGGACTTATGCCTCGGAGGGTAACTTTCTAGGTGCGATCCCATGGTCATTGATGACCGAAAGGGATCTTTATACAACAGTAAGAACAATGCAAATGAGGAACAGAAGAAGCCAAATCAGGACTATACTACAAATAAATAATAATAATAATAATAATAATAATAGTAATAATAATAAATAAATAAATGAATAAAAGAAAAAAAAAAAGAAATAATGAGATCCCTATCAGAATTTCCGATCATGATTACTCCGTCGATTGAACAGTGCGTTAAAGCCGAAGAATATATAAAAGTTAAAAAGTGTCAAAAACATTAATTCTGCTCCCTGCTTGTCTTCCAAATTCTGAATAAATAACATCAAGGTTCTTTGCCCTTTGTGGTTCAACTTCTATTGTTATGTTTTTAAGTTCGCATTTTGATGCCCGTTAGCACTAAGATCGCTAAAGGGTGGGCTGAATTTGTGCCTCATGCCGGCGGAGCAAAGCAACACGAAACTGCTTAAGGGTTACTCTAATTCCATTAGTCGGGATAGACCACATGGGAGCTGAATCTATTGATTAGGAAGCCATGTGGACACACGCACAGAAACCCACATGTATTTGTATAAAAGATGCATGTATACACTGTTTCTTTTATGTTGAAAGGCCTTGTGTGTGTGTGTGTGTGTGTGTGTGTGTGTGTGTGTGTATGCATACATACATGCATATACATGTCTAGATAGATAGATAGACAGTTAGACAGATATGTATGTATTTATGTACGTATGTAAATAATACATGATATATTCTCCCCAAAATAATTGCTATAATAATCCTTTCTACTATAGACACAAGGCCTGAAATTTGGAGGGAGAGGGATAGTCGATTATATCGACCCCAGTGCTCAACTGGTACTCATTTTATCGACCCCTAAAGGATGAAAGGCAAAGTTGACCTCGGATGAATTTGAACTCAGAACGTAGCGGCAGAGGAAATACCGCTGAGCATTTAGCCCGGCGTCCGAACGATTCTTCTAGGTCGCTGCAGTAATAATAGCTATAATGATTGCTAGATTTTGTATGTCTGTATCGTAACCTCCACTTTGCATCGCAACTCGCCCGCTCTATGATTCTGTCTGTCTGTCTGCATGTATGTATGTATGTTATCAATCAGTTTCATTTCTGTATTTCTTGTCCATAGAGAAAGAGCTGGACATAGATTCAAGGCTCCTTCATTGGAACATTTATCAACATCATCTAGGTATTTGTGCATATGTGTGTGTGTGTGCAGTATTTGGTGTTAGTGTATGCGCAGATTTGTATGTTTGTTTTATGGATGCGTTTTTATGTCTAGATGCATGCATATGTATTTATGTGCTAAGTTTTTGGAAAGTTTTACATATTTTTACAGTTCCATTGATGGCTTGAATCTGTAGTCTTCTAATCAGCCTTTTTCTTTCAGGTTT
>NC_068985.1:125424552-125425613 GCF_001194135.2 Octopus bimaculoides
ATATATATATATATATATATATATATAGGGGATGTTTTCGTATATGGATATGTATGTATATGCATACATATATATATGTGTGAGGTGCTTGCAAATACAGTCCTGTTCTCAGACAGTTATAGCCCCAGAAGTTGTTCATCATAGTTTTACTCATAGGGGTTGATTTACGACTAAACAACAGCAACATTAAAATAACAACAGCCGCAGCAGATGCAGAAGCAGCCATAGTGCCCACAGCAATAGTAGCGGCAGCAACAACAGCAGTAGTAGGGTGCAACAGCAGCAGTAGCGAAAACAACAAGAAAGAGCCAATGTGGATGCCTGTAAGAGGTCGCTGGTTTTACAAGAAATAGCAGCCAAATTTCAGTAAAATAGCAGACATATTTATTTGTCACTTAAGACTTCGATACATTATGTTCGAACCAGTGCGGGATGTCGCGAATGGGATGCTTTTAATTGTTCATGGTATGTAATGTTGACCTAGGGTTAAATAACCACTGCAAGAATAACAGAATTAAAGACCGAGAATAAGGACAGCATCAACGTCAACAACTATAATTAGGGGACAGCGGCAACAGCAAGCAATAGCAGAAAGCGAGCAAGAATAACAATCATCAGAAGTACCAGCACCAACACTACCACCGCCACCACCATCATCACCCCCCCCCAGCAGCCACCGCCATCACCATCACTGCCACCGCTGACACCAGCACCATCACCATCATCATCTTCATCATTATGAAGATCGTCATCGTCATCACCATCGTTACCAATGCCTAAACATTTATTTTGTCGGTTACGCTGGGACGCCGGTGTTGTTAACGGACACACACGCACACCAACACACACACACACACACACACACACACACACACTCACACATGTCTGTATATGTGTATGTACACAAGCACATTCAAACTCCCGCACACACAAAAACACGTAGAATTGCTGCTTTCTTTAACATGCCTCGCCGTTTTATTTCACGTCCAATTAGAACCACCACCGACAACGCGAATAAGAACGAGAACAACAACAACAACAACAACAACAACAACAACAAC
>NC_068985.1:125425623-125427242 GCF_001194135.2 Octopus bimaculoides
ACAACAACAACAACAACAACAACAACAACAGCAGCAGCAGCAGCAGCAACTAATTGCTGCTTTGTAATAGGTCCGGTGTTCAAATATTGCTAGCGAAAACTATAATTCTGTTTTGGATCCCTGCGAAGATCGATACCTTATCAACAATAGCACTTTTCTGCCATAGAGGCACAAGGCTTGAAATTTAGGAAGGGTGGATAGTGAAAGGGATTAAGTGGATTAAGCTAACCCTCATTTAGTCAGTATTGATCGGTACTTAGTTTCACACCACCAGACTTCGTTAGGATGGAATGCAAAGTTAACTTCGGCGGGTGTTTGAACTCAGAAATGTAAAACAAAAAGCCGGGAGAAATACTGTAAGGCAAGCAGCAACAACTACAAACTACAAAAGAAAACCAACTATTAGAACAACAGTAGTAGCAGCAATAATAACAGTAGCAACTACAAGAACACCGACTACAGAAGCAGCAGGAACTCCAGTAACGGCAAAGCAGCAGCAACGTAGACAACATCAGCAGTAAACTACAAGTTTAAGTTTGTTAGAGAAACCCCGCTGCTTTCAACAGCAGCAGCAGCAGAAGCAGTAGAAGCAGCAGCAGCAGTTTTTATACACTCACCTCCATGACGACCACGACGACGACGACGACCACCACCACCCCGGCCACCACCACCAACGCCATCACCACCACCACTACAACAACAACAGACACCCACCCACCACAACTACGGTATCAAGCCGAAACCACTACCACACCCGGGTGGTTATAGTTACATATCTCAATTGTTTGTGCGTGCGTGTGTGCATATAAACATATATGTGTGTATGTAGATAAGTAGTAGTGGTGGTGGTAGTAGTAGTAGTGGTGGTGATGGTGGTAGTGTCGAGTGTAGTGGTGGTGCCGGCGGTGGTGGTGGCGTCGACAGAGGGTCGACAAATGTAGTAAGCATAACGATGGGTGCTCGCTTGCTCCCCGCAGCGTTCCACCGGGACTGGTTGTTTGACCAGACGAGGAGGGTGCTGTTGTTGAATGGACCGGGACCAGATCGGGTCGGATCGGATCGGACTGAAGAGGGGTGGGTGCTTTGACCACCACCACCACCTTCATCATTACTGTCCCTCCCCCCTCCCCCCCACCACGAAAACCGTCTACAAATACAAGAAGGACAATAACAGAAACATTGTCATTTTTACGATAATAAGGATTCTTTGTAGGCCTTTGAAGATGCTACGAAAAGGTGGAGAGGTATTTGACCTTTGAAACAGGTATTACTACTAATTACTATTGTTTCGACTGGAACTTAGATTTAAGACAATGCAGAATATAAGGAGTACATTAAAACAGGAGTTCACGCTTTCAAATATATGCTTTACCTATAGCAAACCCGAGGCTTTTTTCCTACCACAGGTGAGTTGAAATGTATTACTTTACCTTTCATATTTGAATACAGGAGCGGGTATATATATACACACACGCAAACACATACGAGCACGTGCGCACACATGCACAAACACACACACAGACACACACACGCACACTCTCAAGCTCGCACCGGCATGTCTACATATATGTTATCTATCTATCTAGCATACACACACACACACACACACACACACACAC
>NC_068985.1:125427252-125427683 GCF_001194135.2 Octopus bimaculoides
TATATATATATATATATATATATATATATATATATATATACATACATATATATGTGTATATATATGTGCTCTTTTACTCTTTTATTCCTTTATTTGTTCCAGTCTTTTGACTGGAGCACCGCCTTTAGTCGAACGAATCGACCCCAGGACTTATTCTTTGTAAGCCTAGTACTTATTCTATCTGTCTCTTTCACCGAACCGCTAGGTTACGGGGACGTAAACACTCCAGTATCGGTTGTCAAGCGATGGTGGGGGGATAAACGAACACATATATATATATGACGGGTTTCTTTCAGTTTCCATCTACCAAATCCACTCACAGGGATTTGGTCGGCCCAAGGCACTATACATATATACTCTCTCTCTCTCTCACACACACACACACACACACACACACACACACATATATTCGTTTATTGTTTTGTTTTAGT
>NC_068985.1:125429436-125430024 GCF_001194135.2 Octopus bimaculoides
GTGTGTGTGTGTGTCTGTGTGTGTCTGTGTGTCTGTGTTTGTTCCACCACCATCATTTGACGACCGATGTTTGCGTGTTTACGTCCTCGTATTTTAGCAGTTCGGTAAAACAAACCGATAGAATAAGTGCTAGGCTTATAAAGAATAAGTCCTGGGGTCGATTTCTTCGACTAAAAGGCGCTGGTACAGTATGGCCATAGTCAAATGACTGAAACAAGTGAAAGAGTAAAAGAATATATATATATATGTATGTGTGTGTGTGTGTGTGTGTGTGTACGCATATATATATATATATAGCCCGGTCTTGGAATCGAAACCGCGATCCCACGACCGCGAGTCCGCTCCGCTAATCACTAGGCCATTGCGCCTACACATACACTCATCTCATACACACACACACACACACATATATATATATATATATGTGTGTGTATATATATATATATATATATATAGATACATACGCACACATACACATATATATATATATATACATATATATATATGTTATGTATATGTACTTATACATACGTATATATATATATGCATGTATACACACACACACACACACACACACACACACGCGCG
>NC_068985.1:125430034-125432053 GCF_001194135.2 Octopus bimaculoides
CATGTATACACACACACACACACACACACACACACACGCGCGCACACACACACACACACACACACGCACACACACACATGTATGATGATGATCCCCATCATTATTTGAAAGTGACTCGAGGGCCCAGAATCTCGTGTATGGCACTTATTACAAAAATGGTAAGTGCACAGTCACCTCGGGCCTCGGATCACTTCGTGAGTCGGGGCCGTTTAAAACAATGAAATGCAATTACTCGTTCACTAATTCCTAGTTATCCTGCTCGTTGTACCTAACCTACACACACGCACACACTCGCGCGCACATGCGCAAACAGAGTACACAAGCACATCCAAAACACGTCGCTTTATTTACGTCTCTTACAAAGAGACAAACAAAATAACTTTACGTTGACTTCAAATTCAGTTGGAAGATCAACCCCTTCATCGTGGGGTCCATGTAAATAAACTCTACTCCTTCCCAAATTATTCTAGTGTAGTTCACAATCAGTGTGTATCTGTTTGCGTACTTTTAAATATTTGCTGTTGTTGAGATATCCGGGCGTGTCGTTTCTAATTGAGAAGCCTTATAAACAAAGCACGTTCCAGTTGTGACAGAGAACGTTTATTTTAAAGATATCTAGGGCCTTCATTATCCCCCATATATCCTCGTCTCTTAATTTACAGTATTGCAAGATATGGATTTGACGGAGATTAAAATGTTGGTTTTTATCGGGTGGCGAGTTTACATAGCTTAAGCCTCATTAGGTCGCATCCGCGTTTATTATTGTAGGAATTATCACTGTGTTTATGTATGCTCGTATGGCCGTGTCTCCGTTTGGGTGCTTGCGTGTGAATATGTGTGAGCGATGTCGTCTATATTTGCCGAGTGGTTTTAGTGTATGCGTGGGTGATTGTTAAGTGTATTCGTGTGTGCGTGCGTGTCTGTTCGCTCACTGACTGGAGCATATATATATATGGGCGACATTCAGTGTGTATATTTTTCAGGATAAGAAGTTGTAGCATGTTTCTGACGGTTTGTGTACACACGTGCACACACACAAACACAAATAAACACACACACATGCATGTATACGTACTCATGTATGTATGTATGTATGTATGTATGTATGTACGTATGTATGTACGTATGTATGTATGGTTGTATGGTTGTATGTATGTATATATATATATATATATATATATATATATATATATATATATATATATATATTCATGTATGGATGCATTAAGAATGATAAAAGTAATGTAAGACGCATGTTTCACTACAGTAATTTTTATATAGAAACATACATATATACAGACAGACAGCCATACATACATACCGACAGACAGACAGACACGTCACTTATACCTGGGTGCAACTCAGTCAACAACAATTTACTTGAATGAATCGTGTTACTACAAAACTGACTTAACAGATCCTATCAGGTGGTGCTATTAAGTTAGTTAGACACAGCCTGTTAAATATGACGATATTATATACGTGTGCGTATGTATATGAATGCATGGATGTATTGTTTTGCTTGTTTCAGCCCTAAGGCAGCACTAATTCTGTTTCTACCACCAAACTCCCTCGCATTCCCTATCTCTAATCTAGTTCTGTAAACGCACATACTATCTGAGAGGGTCGTTATAATTGTGGCATTCATTTTATTAAATGTTGATTATTTGATAAGAAAACAAGACAAACGGGAACCATAAATAGTGCTTGTGTGTGGTTTTGGCAAGATGACTTTATCAAAATGACTATCTATGCCTTTGACATGACACATTGCTTCAACACTCTTACGAAACGACGAATAAATACATATGTCTACGATGTGTGTGTCTATGTACGTATGTATGAATGTATGTATATGTGTATATGTACGTACACACACATATATACGCATATATAAAAATATATTTATGTATATATATACACACACACAAATATATATATATATATATATAATTATGTGTATTTCTTCTATCTTAATGAGTAAAAATTCTTCTGATACAATAAATGGGTTAATAGAAA
>NC_068985.1:125435064-125440064 GCF_001194135.2 Octopus bimaculoides
CTCTCTCTCTCTCTCTCTCTCTCTCTCTCTCTCTCTCTCTCTATCGAGTTTTAGTGTTGTCAGTATCGGTAGAACGATGCTGGTGCCTGCGCGGCTTGTAGAGGTGTTGCCTAGTGAAACCCATCTTTCTCTCTCTACGTCTGAACATAACCTATTCTTTCTAGAGACAAACAGAGTGAGAGAGGAAGTGAGAAAAAGCATAGGTAAAAAAGAAAACAATAATAATCACATTAAGTCCTAGATAGGTAGAATTGAGTCCGAGGTGGGGAAAAGCAGGTCTGACCTCGATGAGAAAGTCGGGTCTGAAACCGTAAAACATTCTATCCGACGCTCAAATTACTCTTCCAAGTCGCCATCTCACAATATTTGAGAAAATATCATCTATAATCTATCATTAAAATTATATTTGTTGGCGATCAATGAAAGTTATATAAAACGCATAAGACATGATTCTAAATTGTACGAACGGCGAATGAAACACCATTTGGTTGAAACAACGATGCATCAGGTGTTTCGATTGAAGTCTCGTTGTAGTATCTGAAGTATCTTGTCCTTCTGACGATTATCGTGTAGTTACAACCGTCAAGTTTTAAGTCAGAACGAGGCTAGAAATACATTATTGTTTTGAGTTTATACATATGTGTCATGGTATATAATTCTGTAATTTACAATATATAAGAAAGTTTAGCCGAGTAGTTAAGAAGTTCGCTTTGCACCCGTGAGATCTCAGTTTCAGTCTCATTGTGTGGATTCTTGAGCAAGTATCCTTAATGTAATTTCTTATTGCAGATGTCCATCGGATTGGCTGTACGTCTAATCCAAAAATTCAGCCTCGTCATACCATTTCCCGCATATTCTACTTGAGATTTACGTTAAGGGCAAATGTATCTGTGGAATATTCAGCTTCTTCGCACCCTAATTTAATAACGAAGTCGTCCTTTTGATCGAGCAACTGGATATTCATACGTTGAAATCGACGGGAGAGTCCGTCACAGCACAATTCACACATGCGCGTGACATACACACACGCGCGTGTGTATGTATTTACATACGTATGCATATATATATATATATATATATATATATATATATATTCGTCATGATAGATCGCTAACCACTACACATTGTTTATTTTCTTTCTATGTTCCTTTCTGTGGAAGAGCGTAGGCTCGAAACGTTAAAGACGTTTTCACTTCCCGAACGTTAGACTAATACATCTGTCTTCGTCTTTTTTCTTTTTTTGTGAATTCTCCCTATATATTTATATACACACATGCATGCGTGCGATCACATAAATGCATATATGTTTATCTGATATACATGAACACATACTAAAGGACTTAGTTCTATTAGCGTTTAAAAACTCCGAAAGACATAATGTTTTTTCAGGTAACAGTTGGTAGGATTTGAACTGATCACTTCAAAACCCGAAGTAGTCATTGCAAAACTTCTCGTTGGACGTTTTAACGCTTTTCAATCTCTCTATAGATAGTTATAGAAAAATATATACAGTCGTCTGTTTTCTGTATTAAAAAAATAATTAGACATATTCATGCATATATATATATATACAAACATATATAGATACATACGTACATAATACACATTTTTTAAATAGAGAATCAAGAAGTTCATGAATAAAAACAGGTCTGTGCACGGTGGATGGATAGAGACGAAGTGACAAAGCACAATCTAAAACAGAATATTCACCAATAAAAGCAAATGGTATCCGTTTGATTGTCGAGCGCTGGTGTCTGTCACTACACCTTCATGAGACCTAGTTAAATCAATTAAAGTTAAAGATATCTGTGGAACGTTTAGTTACATTCAACAGGCTAACTGTTTTCCGAACGAAACTCACATTTCCCTAATACAACGGCGGTAGGATACGGCTATATGGTTACGGTTTAGGTTAAGATATGAGTATAGGGTTATAGAATTTCAAGGTTACTGGTTTACATGGAGAAGAGCTTAACTGAAAAGGTTTGATTATAAAATTTCTTTTCTATTTTATACACAACTGCAACATCCAATGTCAAACATCGAAAGAAAATAATTTCCTTAATAAAGTAAAAAGAAAAGTGGCGATATTAGGTCATTAAGAATGAAATGTCCGATTTTGAACTGAAAGTTTATTTTACTTTATCCCAACAAAAAGCAATGAAATTAATCAAAGTATGCACCTAAATTATCAATACAATTTTGCCATTTCATCGGTCGCTTATTTATGCCGGCAGTGAAGAATTCTGGAGAGCAAGAGATGATGAAATCACGAAAGGCTGTTTTTGCATCTTATTTAGATTTGAAGTTTTTTTCCTTACAAAAAGTTGTCTTATACTTAGAAAACGTAATAGTCAGTTGGTGCAAGATCTGGTGAATATGATGGATGACAAAGTACTTCCAAGTTCAGTTCCTGTAACCTGAGAAGCGTTCTTTGTGCAACATGTGGTCGAGCATTGTCTTGCAAGAGAATTGGCCTGTCTCTATTGACCAATCTCGGTTGTTTAATTGCAAGTTTACTCATCATTTCATCGAACTGGTTGATGTATACATCCGCTGTAGTTGATTTACTAGATCTCATGAAAGTGTAGTAGATGACACCAGCGCTCGACCACCAAACAGATACCATTAGCTTTTTTGGTGAATATTCTGTTTTGGATTATGTTTTGTGAGTGCGAAGAATTCGATTCTCCATGACGACAGTGCACCCTGTCACTGAGTTCCCCTCACTCGTGAGTTTCTCGCCAAAAGTAACATGGTATCGCTACCGCACGCGCCCTATTAATCAGATTTGGCACTTGCGGATTTCCATCTCTTCCTCATGATGGAAAAAAAAAAGGTCGCCGTTTTAACGCCGTTGTCGAGATCTAGAGCGAATCGTAGAGGGTCCTCGACTCACTTATGGAAAACGACTTCCGGGCCAGATTCCAAAAGAAGGAGGAACGCTGGGGCCGGTGTACTGCTGCGCAAGGTGATTATTTCGAAGGAGACGATTTTAACACTTAGTTTATCAAACTTAGGTTATTAAACATAACTAGTCCAGGAACTTTTTGATACCACCTCGTATGATCTGTTTTTAACACAGTAAATGAGAACAAAATGTTACTGGAGCTTGGCATGAAGCATACTTATATTCATATCCTCGGGTTATTTCAATTTATTTCATATATATCATCGCTACACTGCACTATTTATAAACATTGCTATGTCTATGCAGTTACTTAATAATGTTTTTCACATGTCATATAATATCATTACAATGCACTATTTATAAACGTAGACATGGTTCTGTTATTTAAAAACATGACAGTTCATTCATAAAATAACACGGTTGTTGTTTATATTTTGCAGCAGTAACAGAAACAACGTACAGACTACCGAGTTTCTGTGTGTGTATGCATGTGTGTGTGTGTGTGTGTGTGTGTGTGTGTGTGTGTGTGTGCGTGTGCGTGCATGTGTGTATGTAGTTGGTGGCTACATACATAGATAAAATACAGAGACACGTGTATACATATACACTCACATAAATACTTATATATATTCATACATATTTACATGCATACATACCGTACACTACAAATGATCACGGTATCGGGCTAAAAACGTTCAAAACCTTAAGATTGAAAAGATGATGAATAAAACAAGACATTTTTCTTGCTACCAAGTAGGTGGCCTGTCAAAGTCTATACGAAAACAAAAAGAAGAAGATCATACGTACATACACACAAACATGCAATACATACTAACCAGACACATAAACGACACCAGAATACATTTTGGCCAACAACAATTCTTCATTCGAGGGGGCCATGATCTCCTAATACGCAGATTAAAGGATTAATCCAAGTGAAGCTCTTAAGTTAGATATAGCCAAAATCTATGCATCTTATCTAAATTACCTGAGTTATCTATCTATCTATCTATCTATCTATCTATCTATCTATCTATCTATCTATCTATCTATCTGTCTGTCTGTCTGTCTGTCTATCTATCTATCTATCTATCTATCTTATTTATTTATCTCCGCGATGTCTGCCATGCGTATACAAAAGAAAAAGTATATTATCATACGCACACAAGCACCAAAAAAGAACAACAAATTTATTGTATTTCTTACAATGTAAATATGTTTTAACATGTAAATAAGTGTGTGTATCTGTGAGTGTATGTATATAACATAATATGTTTGTTTGTATGTTTGAAGGCGATAAAAGTATAAACAGGTAAAACTAGGTGAATAAAAGTCATAGAGAGGCAAGACAATTCTCTTCAGTCCCATTCTGGAGTGATAGAAACCGATATCCATTTTTATGTTTAATCAATATCCTTACCTGAATTGAACCGAGGACGAACCGAACTGCTAGTCAACGACTACATACGGGGGAGAACCATTTTCTAGCATGCCACGACAATGCATATGTATGATTAAGTGGGGTGTATGTATATATATTTCAAGAGACCTAGTGATATATATATTTTCAGGGTATTTTGCGTGTATAATTATGTACACACCCTAAGCACATATACAAATATGCACTTATAAGCACATTCAGATGTTATGGTTTGTCAAACAAAAAGACAGTACTCAATACTTGAGCTAGAATTCTAAAGTATACTTTCTATTTTCACGGTATCCTTTATATAGCAGGTAAAGTTTCAAACTACGCGATCATCAGGTAGATTCGTACCGATTGTAATGTTGCGAAACTGAAGTCACGACAATAAATATCCTTTTAAATAATCCCTGCGTATCTTTGTCTCTGCCTGTCTGTTTATATGTCTATCTGTGTGTCTATTTGTCTCTCTCTCTCTTTCTCTCTCAATCTCTGTCTCTTTCTCTCTCTCTCTCTCTCTCTCTCTCTCTCTCTCTCTCTCTCTAATACCTTGTGTCTGTATGTGTCTGTGTGTGTCTCTGTGTGTGTCTGTGTGAGGTACAGATGAATATGAGATTTATGTATTTTTTGCATGTCTAAATATCCCTAAATACATAAACACACTTG
>NC_068985.1:125441838-125450051 GCF_001194135.2 Octopus bimaculoides
AGAGAGAGAGAGAGAGAGAGAGAGAGAGAAAGAGAGAGAGAGTACTAGATAGATAGATAGATAGATAGATAGATAGATAGATAGATAGATAGATAAATAGATAGATAGGTGGGCTGTAGAATGTATTTATTTGTATAAAGTCGATTATTCATTTCTGTGATGTGTTTCTAGTTGTCGGCTTATCAATCAAAGCCTGGTTAATCACCCTGCACGTCAATTAGTCTTTTCTAATAAATGTCATTATGCGATCTATTTTTTGCTCAGACGGATGTATCATTCCTTGACATATAGATGGACCTGTTTAACAGCACCTGTTTGTCATCAATGCATTTTTTATTGTTTTAATAATTATAGATTTTTTTGTTAATTTTCTAGGATTGGCAAAAAAAGTTTCTTTTTCTGTTATATATATATATATATATAGTAAAATCGATCATTAAAAACAGAACATTAAAATCGAACGTTAAAAATAACAAATAACAAAACGTCAAAAGGACGTACGTATGGAATATAACGTTGATGCTCAGTAAAGATAGAAAAAAAAGAGTGCTTCCCAACCATATACTTCTGGGTTCAGTCCCGCTGTATGGCACATTGACCAAACGGGTTGACCAAAGCGTTGTGAGTGGATTCGCAGACGGAAACTGAAAGAAGCCTGTTGTATATATACAAACGAGGGAATGCTGAAGAGTTCCTGGATTTAGAAAGAAGAAAATGCAGGAAGTTCAGTTAATTGTGATGTATTCAACATGTTCCCCTCTCTGATTCACGCACTTATTGCAGCGATCCTTCAGTTTTTCTAACTCTGTAAAGAACACGGAAGGTTGGGCCTTCAACCAGACCTTTTGTCATACCCTTAAAACTAGAAACCTTTCAACCCTGCCTCGTGTATATATTTATATATATATATATATAATGTCTGTGTGTCTGTGTGCGTGTGTGTGTTTGTGTCTGTGTTTGTCTACACCACCACTATCACTTGACAACTGGTAACTTAGCGGATCGGCAAAAGAGCCTGATAGAATAGGTGTCAGCCTTAAAAAAAAAAAAGTACTGGAGTCTATTCATTCAACTAACAGAGTTCCTCAAGGTGGTGTCCCGGCACGGCTGCAGCATAACGACTGTAAAAGACAAAAGATATATATCACGAATGGTTCTTACTGAGCCATAGGCTCACGAAGCAAGTATACTGGATTCTCTGGTATATGTATCACCCACCCCAACATCCTGGAAAGGACATCAGTCCATCACAGGTTTACCCTTTTTTTCGCAAGCTGCGTGATCTGGAGCAACGTGAAATGAAGCGGTCTGCTCAAGAACAAAACGCATCGCTCGGTCCAGGAATCGAAAACACAATTTTACGGTCATGTGAGCAACATCCTAACCACTAAACCACACACACACACACATTATATATGTGTGTTTGTGTATGTGTGCATTTCATTAAACTGAAGGATTATTCAATACGTTTTAGTAGAGGACATATTTTATTAATTTTTACAAGTACAGAGTCGACTGCAACTTCGATGTCACTGTGTACATGGCTGAAAGGCAACGCATCATAATCACAAGCCCCACCGTTACCACTATGTCGTCCGCTCGTCTGCTGACTGACAGCCTCTGTGCATTTTGCTTTGTGCCGAAATAAAGTATGTTGTTGTAGCTTTCTCCGTTTCCCAGATTTTCTGACGTATTTATATTCCTCCCTGAATGGATCGACGGTCCGTAGCAGGACCACTAAATTTTACCAGCGATGTGGTCTAGAGCGACCTCAGATGAAATATTTTGCGCAAAAACACAACGAATCGCCTAGTTCAAGAGTCGAAACCGCAATCTTATGACTAACGACTAAGCCATGTGCCTTCAAATATAACCAGAGGAAAGCATTGTTTACATATATATATATATATATAGAATGAAATGGTTATGTGTATATGTGTATGGGCATGTATGTGTACATGTGTGTGTATTTTGTATGCGTGTACATGTGTATTTATTGGCCGACAGAATCGCAAGAACCTCGGACAATTGCCTTATGTAGTTTTGTTCCCTCTCTTTACTGTGGTCAACTTTACTTTTCATCTTTCCGGAATCGATGAAATATAGCACCATTCAATTAAGTCGATATAATCGTGATATTCTTTAACTCCCACTCTTCTTTGATTAAAAGATTACGGCTAAGAATTCCGGACGTATCTCCTTAATGTTCTAACGAGCAGTGACCTCATACAGTATTATTTACGAAAAGATGAAAGAGAAGAATGCAACACAAATGCTAAAATTATAGAGTTGTGGGTTGCGTCATATGTCTGATGTAATCGATAGACGAACATGGCGATACTTGTTTATTTTATTGTTCTGCAACTGTTCTCCACAATGCTCTACAACTGTTTGTATGGCGTCCCACTAGCGAGACACCGGTGCGCGATAGGTCGAAACGAACGTATTAAATAATAAAAAGTCTCGTGTACGTTCTGCCTTATCTTCAAAACGTCTAGTTAGTATAGAGGCAGCTGACGAAGGATTAATTCCAAGTGGCTATCTGTGTTGCTATGTTTTCGTTCCGTGGTCTGTAGTTCATTGTTCTAACGTCCTGTACCCTGACATGCATCTATATACACATGTAGATGTAAGTATGTACATATATGTGCGTATACATGCATATATATTCTTTGTATTATATATATATATATATATATATATATATATATATATATGTATGTATGTATGTATGTATGTATATATGTATGTATCTTTATTTATCTAGCTAACTAGCTATATGTGTGAGTGCAATGTATTTTCCTGATATTTTGCGACGCAAGTCAAAGCCATTCTTTCATAATACTGTTATTGCAAGTATTGGTATATAAATGTCTCATTTACTTGCCTACAACTATAATGATTGCGTCTCTTTCTGTCTTTTCGGGACTTAGGTGAACAACAACGCCAGAAAGATGAGATGACTTTACTCCTCCTGGCAATTTGAGCTCTTTCACTGTTTGTTCCATGCACTATTTACTATTCATTATTGATGCAACTCATCTCGTACTGTCTTAAGTCAGGGCACACTAGACAATTGGCTTGAGGGTTTGGGGTATATGGTGTGGTTGTGTATCTAGGGATCTTAGTACATTGCTTTAGCCGGGGGCTGTTATTAAGTGTGTATGTGTGTGTGTGTGAGTGTGTGGCTGTTATTAAGTGTGATTTCGTATGTATGTATGTATGTATGTATGTATGTATGTATGTATGTATAAATAAATACATATGTATATAGACATACATTTAGATACTGGTACATATATATATATATATATATAAACATACGTCTGTATGCATGCATATAAGTTATATATGTATATATATACACGAGTGTGTGTATGTGGATGTGTGCGCATATGTGTATAAATATATTACATATATGTGTATATGTACGTATATATGTGTGTAGTCATATACAAAATGTTTTGAATATACATTATTCCCCCATATATATACATACGCGCGTCTACATTTTATCCGTCCATGTGCACCATTTTCTATACAACAATGCACACGCAAACACACACACACACACACACACACACACACACACACACACACACACACACACACACACACACACACAATTACAACCATTACTATCGGAGCAAAGACATTTTCCACATACCAGAGTTTAGGATAAACAAATAAAGAACGATGTGTAGTGTGGACTGTGGGAAGCCAAACGATGAGAACGGAAATCCTTGTCTCTTGTTCCCTTTAATCATCGAGAAAGCAAAGAAGAAAGTCTGTCATTGTTGTTCTGATCATGTAACAGAGATTCTAGAATTACTGATAGAGTAGAAAACAAAGCACCAAAAACACATAACTAGCTTTATGTGAGCAAATCAAGAAGGGAGTTTCTACTGTATATAGTTTGGACATTCTAAATGTAGATATTGAATATTTCTCGCCAGTGTCTTGAAAACAGAGACCTTCCGAACTATAGAGAAAACCATCAAAGACGATCTATATCACAGGATCTGAAATTTTTGTTGCTTTCGGCTGCCTTTTATTGAAATGTATTCTACAAATGCCCTCATCGTATGGTTCTTTTAATGAAAAATATAAATGAAGAAAGAAAAGTAGAACCCCATGTTTACTAGTGGTTTATTATCTATACTTTCTCCTACTTTCTAGTATGTGCCTCCTTTTAGATATTTCCATGGACTAATACCGTCTAAGGTAAATTTGTATGGAAATTACTAAATAAGGTAAGGACTTGTACACTGAAATTATACTGGATCTGGGTGCATCAATCATGTTTTCTGCTAACTGAAAACGCAAGGACCAATCCATATTTTAATCCCTGAAAAGATTTCTTATTTTAGATATATTTAAAATATATAATTATTGTACTTCATTTAAATATTTTATTTCTCAGAAAACTTCCCGCTCTTCTAACATTCCCTTGACATTTGCTGCGCCCGACTTGTGTGTTTAAAAGAGGGCGATAACACTCAGGTTAATAACCAACAGTATTTTCAAATTTGTACCACGCATATGTTAAAATTTAAATCTAGATCTATCTTTGTCATTCCATGAAGACTGGATTTCCACCCTGTGCCATAATCAGAACACTGGTGGATTGTCAGACACTTTGTTTTGACCTGATTTGGTCTCCTCACTGACGAATAACTAGGATGTTCTGAGTTAAACTCATAATGCTTGTTTCCGATATTTACGTTCTGATTTCAAATTCTGCTGAGGTCGACTTTACCTTGATGTAATCGACTAATCTACTTCCTCGAAAAGGCTTCCGCTTTCAATACAATTTTTGAAAAATTTCTTTAAGAATATATTACAGTTAGTACCACGGTTCATGCACATTGTAAATATCATACACACCAATATTTTAAAGCTAAGGCTATTTAAAATGCGTATACTCAGCTGTAGCCTGGTTAGCTTTCGCATATATCAGTAAATGCTTTGTTTCCTGATTTCTATATCGGAACAAGCTTTAACAGCTTAGCACAGAATGTCCGGAGAAATTGTTACCGAGAAGACTAAACAAGTGCAATCACAATGTCCGGTGAATCGTCGGCGTTTTGAGTGTCGAAGCCTTGTGTACTGTGTTTTTAACGTAGAAGATTCTTTGAAAAATTTCTCTGACAAGTTATTGAGGCTTATGCTATTCTACAATTGTACACTCACTACAAATGCTATGTACACATTTTTTTTATAAATCTCCGCTGTTTCTAGTGTGTATATTAATTTTAAAAAATGAGTCTTTGAGCTAATATCTTTTTTCTCACCACATGTATATTAGAGGATTCATTGAAATTTCTTTACATTAAAGGCGTCGAGCTGGCAGAATGTTAAGCAGGCCGGGCAAGATACTTAGCGTCATTTCGTCTGTCTTGACATTCAGAGTACAAATTCTGCCAAGGTAGACTTTGCCTTTCATCTTTTCGTGATCGATAAAATAAGTACCAGTTGAATACAGGGGTCGACATAATCGACTTACTACCTCTCCAGAAATTGCTGACCTACATTAAAGGCGGCAAGATGACGGAATCGTTAGCACGCTGGGCAAAATGCTTAGCGGCATTTCGTCTGTCTTTACGTTCTGATTTCAAATTCTGCCGAGGTCGACTTTACCTTTTAGTTTCGATAAAATAAGTGCCAGTTGGGTACAGGGGGTCGATGTTATCGATTAACCGACTTCCCCGAAATTTCTGACTTTGTGCCAAAATTGAAATCAATATTTTCTGCATTAAATACGGTAACACGAACTTTAAATTGTCGCTTAATTTTATACAGATGCTATCTCTAAGTAATTTCCCTTTACTGATTACAGTGTTAAACACTTGAGTAAGATAATAATGAAGTTATCTGGCTTAGAGGTTTGGGTGTTACACTTACGATCGCTAAATCGCGGTTTCGATTCCAGGGTTGGGCGAGGTACAATATTGTGTATCTACTTAGTGATTCTTTCATCACAAATACGCTGAAATATGAAAAGATTTAATAAAACCGAAACGTGTCCGGAATTATCTTCCGCTCATACGGAAACGATTAAAATGATATGATAAATCACAGAGCGAACTTTTTTTTTTTTTTTTTACCTCTGCACAATTATTTAAAATTAAATTTTTGATGCCTGTTATTTTTAAAGCATATATTTTAATTAATATCAACCTAACTATTGCAGGTATTCTCAGGTAGTGTTGGCTGGATGGCGAGTTGAAGGGTGTTTGGAGAGATGGTACGTTATAAAATTATTACCGCCACAATAGCAGCACCTCCATCACAAAGAGGGGTTGCCGACCTGCTAGGAATACCAGCCCAATCTGCCCCACTAATTAAACACCTCTGTCTTAAGGATCGACATATTACCTAATATAGTTTTAGATACACTGCAGCAAACAGGATGCTAACGGTTGGAATGCCTTACGTCAAGGGTTGGCTCTAACAGAGCTGACCTGTGGAGGGCCTAATCATTATCATCATCACAAACAGCATTTACTACTACTACTACTACTACTACTACTACTACTACTGATCTTGTTAAATTTATTCTAATTCCTAGAAGTAGCTCGATTTTTTCACCAGATTATTTTTTTTAATGTGGTTTTGGTGTAGCTTTTGCTTGCTGATGACGAAAACCACATTCATTTCTTCAAGAAATTAAAAATAAAGAAGTTACAAGCGTTTAAATCTGTTATTGTTAGCCAATCGGTAGCCTCCAATTAGGTGTAAGTTTTGAAATACTTCAAAGTGGTTGGGTGCAACTACTGCTACTGCTGCTGCTGTTACTACTACTACTACTGCTGCTGCTGCTGCTGCTGCTGGTGCTACGACGACACAGGAACGGCGAGAAACACAACAGCAGCAACATCTATTACAATAACTACAAAAACAATATTACTTCTAAAATTACTCAACTACACTACCACCACCACCACCATCATCACCAAAACCTCCGCCACCACCTTCACCACCACCACCGCCACCACCACCAACAACAACAACAAAAACATCTACAATATCAGTAATGCAAAACTACATAACTACATAACCTATATAACCAGATATTTTAATAACTTGCAGAATTTAATACAACGAAATACGTTGTTTATAAAGTCTTTTTCTTCTACCTCGAACCTTCACCCCACTAACTACTCCTGACTTTCATAAACTCAACAAATCTTATTTCTCTTTTAAACTTCCATATACACTCCACTACACAACTAACACTGCACACCACCGCCAATACTCGACTACACCATAATCACTCCAGTATACTTCCCAGACTCCTCTTTACTACACAATTTCCACATCTTCTGTTTGATTCAGCAGATAAAATCCAATCCTATCTGCATGTGTTTTATTTTGATGGCCGTTGTGTGTGAGTGTTTGTGTGTGTTTTTTGTGTCTGTGTTTGTCCTCTACCACCGCTTCACAACAAGCGTTGGTTGGTTTACGTCCTCGTAACCAGCGGTTAGGCAAATCTGACAGGTAAAACAAGTACTAGGTTTTCAAAAAGAACACAGACCGAAAGAGAGAGACGGAGAAAGAGAGAGGGAGAGAGAGAGAGAGAGAGAGAGAGAGCGAGAGAGAGAAAGAGAGAGAGAGTGAGTTAGAGACTATATTATGTATTCCTTTCAAGATGTATTAAGAATACTTTTTAGGGTCCCATCGATTCACCTATTCCACCGGCTTTTCTACCAACGTCGATTTGTTCGACTAAAATTCTTCAAGGCGGTGCCCCAGCATGGCTGCAGTAATATGACTGAAACAAGTAAAATATAATGTACATATGATATAGATGCACATCAATATCTCATTTCAGCATGCGATGACCGTCTAATCAAGCCACATCTCTTCCTTTTACGTTATTTTTTTCTCCCTTCATCTTTTTTTTCTGTAGAAGAGCGTTTGCTCGAAACGTAAAGGACTTTCAACTTCTATTTTGCCTGATGTTTACCTTTTTTACCTCGTCTTCGTTATTTCTTATTTCTCCACCATATATACTTACATACATGCATGCATACATACATACATACATACATACATACATACATACATACGTACGCACGTGTGTGTGAGTAAATATAAGAGAGTGAGAGAGAGAGAGAGAAAAAAAAATAATGGTAAGTATGGATATACATATATGTATATGTATGTATATATGTATATGTATATATATTTATATATATATATATATATAT
>NC_068985.1:125450271-125453354 GCF_001194135.2 Octopus bimaculoides
TACATTAACACATATGGGGTTATGTTAAAGTTAGGAGCTCTAGTGTTTAGGAGCGGAAGAATCTCTAATCCCTAGGATTTTAGGCTAGCAGTTAATAAGATTCATTCACTCACACGCGCGTGCATACATACGTACATACATACATACATGCATGCATACACACGTGCATACACACACAAACACACACACACACACACACACACACACACACACACACACACACACACTTATAGACTACTTTCCAGTGGGTAACGCAAAAGTAAGATGATCAGTCTTAACTCGTCGTCACATCTAATGTGATTAGATCGGGCGAATTTTGAAGCAAACATTCCTCGAATAATGGATGTCTCTCTGTGTGTATGTGTGTTAGTTGTGTGTGTGTATGTGTGCACGCATGCGTGTGTATATATATATGTGTGTGTGTGTGTATGATTCAGTAACCACTTCACTGTCATCACAATGTCATGTGGAGGAGTATTTGATAAATGCTCGTGTTACACATTATTATTACTGTTGTTTATGTTATTATCATTATTATTATTATTATTACTATTATTATTATTATTATTATTATTATTATTATTATTATTATTATTATTGGTGTTGTTTTTGTTTCCCTAGTTGTTTTCCTCATTATTATAGAATCGTTCTGCGCTGATAATGTCAGAGGAGTCGTTTATTGTGATTTTGTAATCGCAGATCTTCTCAAATCTTCCAAACATTAAAAAAAAAAAAAAAAAAAAATTCGTTGTAGGAAAAGAAGTAGAGTTTGTCTGTCACTCAGATATCCCGTTTAAAGTAATTAGTCTTCTAATGTCCCTAATCTGAAGCCCTTGAGGCAAGCAAAGAATTTATTATTAATATTATTATTATTATTATTATTATTATTATTATTATTAGATAAAAAAGTAAAATACCGTTTGTTTAATGCTATTTTTTTCGGTCAAGCCTTAAAAACAGACTGTAAGACAGAAAATACCTTTCTAAGAGTACAAGCTATTCCAAAGAGCTGGATGTTTTCATCCAATCAGAAAACAGGATTTGGAAGCTGGGATTTTGTGCGTGATAGCTGTCTATGACATCATTTGACAAAACATTACGACAACGGAAGTTTTAGTAAGTTTTAATGAATAAAGTCATGTGAAATGCTGGAACAGGCATGTAAATAATATGAAAAGTAAAAAACCCTAATGAAGTTTTTTTGCTAGAAATTACAAAAACCCAAAGACAAACAACGTTTAATTACGAAAAATCAAACTGAGCGTTAAATTACAAGAAAACAAAAAAGAATTGTAGTTTAGTTCATATAAACAGTACGTTTTTTGTACCAAAATTGAAAAACGAAAGTTTGAGATACACTAGGAGTTTTTCAAACAAATTAGGATTTTCTACTGGGCCACATAAGCAGACTATACCTTTGGCTTCTTACTATTGAGACAGGCACCGATATGCCTGTGGCTTCCATTAGCTAAAATTACCCCAAATTTGCAAACTTTAAAAGCTAGTACTATTTCACTTATTAACTTATGGCAAAAACGAAATCCATATCCATAATTAATATACAAAATTATATCAATACATCAAATCTAAAAACAATTGGAACAAAATGAAAAGAATTGAAAACTGAGTGAAACAGAAAAACTCCAGATTTTCTTTCGACTGAAGTTGTACTATAGGTTTGCAGTATATGGTGACAAATTGTCCGAATAATTAATTGATTGGGACAGTATATTTTTCGGCAATTTTCTCTCTGATTTCAAATCCATGTATTGTCTAATCTACATTTAATACTGGGAGGGGTGGGGGCGATATTCAATCTTCCATTGCTCTCTCGTTTTGTGTATCTACATCGCCTGCCTATCTTAAAATGGGCTACTTTGCACCTTGGTAACAGTCGAGTAAGAGATCACTCACAGCGTCGATAATTGATGTGCAGTTAGAACACGGAACGAAAATAAAGCAATATGAAAAGTTAAATATAGTGCAATAAGTAATATTGAATAAGGTTCACTGCCAGAACGTTGCTTTTATGTCTACCCAAACCGACACCTAGGTTAGTATAAAACGTATCACTGTCATCGAAACTAAACATAGTCAACAAAGTCTACATGGTTCCCTGGCATATGCCAGGAAATCATGTCGACACGTACCCTAGATATCCTATTTAATTTTTATTACTGATATGACATAATATGTCATATGTGTTTGTATATTGTTTTTATTGTCCTGTCCTCTTAGTTGAAAAATAAACTGGCAAATTGACATAATACAATGTCTGCAGCTTGATGAGTACCACATATTCCCCTCCATTTTCTTATTGCTATATAAATTAAGGGTAAAATTTCCTTTTACCCGCACCCATTTATTGCACTCGGTAAAAACACTAGCGTAATAGTAATTGGGCATCCTTCCGGCAGTATATTGGATAGATATTAGCCCTTAGTGGGTTGGATTCACAACCCCTATCGCTGACCACTGCATTGAAATTTTTTTCTCCTTGTTTTCTCCTTGTTTTTCTCCTTATTCTTTCTGTTGAAGAGCGTAGCTCGAAACGTTAAAGACTTTCTCTATTCCCAAGTGTTAAACTAATACATAATTTTGTTGTTTACACCACCTGTCCTCGTCTGTTGTTTTTTTTCGTAAATTCTCCTATATATATATAAATATATATATATAGAGAGAGAGAGATAATATATATATATATCTATACTATATATAAAACAGTGATGTGTGTGTAATCGCTTTTCACGTGAAATCGACTTCACCAAATGCTTCCATACTTGTGATGCATGAATAATTTGACCTCGGATAAATGTTAGGCTCTTCATTTGATTTTTTAAATTAAAAATAAATAATATTGCTTTATATTTAAGATTCACTTCTTTAAAAAGGTTCCTCAATGTCAACTTCCGGTATTGACGTAACAACGGCAAAAAGCTTCACTCTCTATTTTGTGTGTGAGTGTGTGTGTTCGTGTGTATGAGAGAGAGAGAGAGAGAGAGAGTAAATACTACATACACACCGCTCTCTCACTCTGTCTCACACACATACACACGCACACACACACCCCTTGACTCACTCAC
>NC_068985.1:125453935-125455589 GCF_001194135.2 Octopus bimaculoides
TATATATATATATATATATATATATATATGTATAAGCGAATAATAGAATTAAAATTATCAAAAAAGACAACAATAGGAGAAGCACAAATAATGTATTAGTTTGACGCTCAGTAAAAGAAGAGAGTTTTTGACTCTCTTCGAGCATAGCTCTTCGTCGGAGAGGAGAAAAGAAAAACGCCAGAGAAGTAAAAGAAATCGTCATTACATATATATATATATGACTGTGTGTGTGGGCATGAATATGTGTGTTTATGTAACCAAAATGAAAAAAACAATAATCATGAGGAATCTGTATTCCAGGCATGTAAATAATCTCTGGGACAATGATAATAATTCTCTCACTAGGACTGATATAACAATGACCCAATATTATTAAATATGACATTGACATTAAAAGGTAGGGGGAAAAAAAAGAATGATTCTAGAAATAAATAATCAGGAATGCTTCTCCTTTAGCCCTTAGAATCCCGATGTGAATCCCTACAACAAGACAAAAAAGAGGAAAAAGACCAAAAACAACGCAGATACACACACACACACACACACACACACACATACGCACACATGCGCACGCGCACAGGCACTCATACGCACGCAGGATAATTTGTAAATCTGTGTTGACACAGAATATCATTATTGCCCTTTGATCCACACCAATGTTCTCCACTTAATTACCTTGCTATCGTAATATCGTTTTCCTAGCGCTGACCCATATCTTCCTTTGCATTGACCTTATTCCAAAAATATTCCATCTTTGCCCTGCTTTGTTCTTGCTCTTTGGTTTTGCTCTTTCAGACTCTCTTTTCTCTCTGTCTGCCTCTCTCTCTGTCTGTTTCTTTGTCTGTCTGACTATCTGTGTGTCAGTCTGTCTGTTTGTGTGCCCGTCTTTCTGTCTGTTCGTCTGCTTGTGTGCCCGTCTTTCTGCCTGTCTGCCTGTATATCTGTCTGTCTGCTCGCCAGTTTGTCTGTTTGTCTGCTCGTCTGTCTATCTGTCAATCCGTTTGTCTGACTGTCTGTCAATCTACTTGCCTTTACATTCATCTCTCTCTCTCTCTCTCCTTCTTATTTTTTTCTCTCTCTCTCTCTCTTATTTCTCTCTCTCTCTCTGTCTCTTATTTCTCTCTCTCTGTGTCTCTTATTTCTCTCTCTCTCTCTCTCTCTCTCTCTCTCTCTCTTATTTCTCCCTCTCTCTTATTTCTCTCTCTCTCTTATTTCTCTCTCTCCAATTTCTTTCTCTCTCTCTCTAATTTCTTTCTCTCTAATTTCTTTCTCTCCCTCTCTAATTTCTTTCTCTCTGTCTCTAATTTCTCTCTCTCTCTCTCTCTCTCTCTAATTTCTTTCTCTCTCTTTCTCTCTCCCTCCCTCTATCTATCTATATCTCTTTGCTTATGCTCCTACCATCTACCCATCTTTTTATATATTTACTTGTCTCACTATCACATAGATAGATAGACAGACAGACAGGCAGATTAATTGATAGATCGATAGATTATCTATTTATCTAGCTAGCAATGGTTTGTTGTATATTTGTATTTTTATTGGCTTGGTCTGGAAGGTGGGCTCGCACCATAGATTTACTGAGTCCCCAGCAGCAATTGAGAGCGACTTGTTAAGTATATATATATATATATATATATATATATATATATATATA
>NC_068985.1:125455830-125458923 GCF_001194135.2 Octopus bimaculoides
AGCGAAAACACCTAAAGCCCCACGAAACTCCGGCAGGGGATGGTGGCGAACTCTGCTGTACTCTTTCACCACAACTTTCTCTCTTACTTCCTGTTTCTGTTGTGCCTGTAATTCAAAGGGTCAGCCTTGTCACACTGTGTCACGCTGAATATCCCCGAGAACTATGTTAAGGGTACACGTGTCTGTGGAGTGCTCAGCCACTTGCACGTTAATTTCAAGTGCAGGCTGTTCCGTTGATCGGATCAACTGGAACCCTCGACGTCGTAACCGACGGAGTGCCAACAACAACCTAAATACCAATCTTGAGAAATTAGGCTTCTCAAAACCAGAAAAGAAAAAATCTAATTGAACGATTACAGATCCAATCCATCACTGGAACTGTAAAAATCTGTAAAACTTCCCAGAAGTTTATCATTTAAATATATATGAGCATGTCTAGATATGCACCTATATGCATGAGAATACATACATACATACATACATACATACATACATACATACATACATACATACAAGCAAGCAAAAATACCCTGTTGTTGATGCTGAAATTCTAGTGAAGGAACTTTGGATCCAGGTTACAAACCAGTTCTTTCTCTATTGTCAAGAAATAAACTAAATAATGACATACATACATACATATACTTGAATCATTCAGTTTCCGTCTACCAAATTCATTCACAAGGCTTTAGTCAACCCGGGCTTTCGTAGAAGATACTTGCCCAATGTACCACACAGTGGGACTGAATCCGGACCATGTAGTTGGAAGGCAAACTCCTTACCACCGAGATATGTCTGCGCCTGTATCGGTATATTTTTTCTCTGTAGATGGAATTTTATCTTAGCTGTATGTGCAAGTGAGTGCTAGGCTGAGGAAATTACATCTGGGTTCCTGGTAATGCCTTTGACAACGCAAAATACAATCGACTTTTTTTTAGAGGACTAAATCTGTCTTTGATACGCTTTCTTCATATTGAAACCGGAACATCAAATGAGTTTCATGGGTCTGGCGATTGACTGGAAAGCGTCTTGTGATAAAGTATAAGAATTTCCAAGCTATATTATTACTCGAGGATGAGCTTAACTAATTTTATAGGTTTCTTGCATTCCCAATCGTAACTTATAAAATATATTCTATTAAAACTGATTATTCCTACCGAGATATCTTTCTGCTTATTCTACTAACTAGATTATTATATTGGAACGTGGTTAGAATTTCTGTTGATGTTAATTACTTTTCGTTCGCTTATTGTTAAACTTTGTCGGTCTTTCGGTACAATGTAATATATATTAAATTAACTGCGCTAAAGTTAGTAGAAACTGTCATATTATATGACAGCACGTATTGAGTAATCTTTCAATCGTCTGTAATGCCAATGTGGAATTACAATATGTGTGCGTTTGTGAGTGTGTGTGCATGTATGTGTGCGCGCGTGTAAATATCTATATATGTACATATTATATATATATATATGCATACATACACACACACATATATATACGCGTGTATGCGTTGTATGCGTATATGCACATATTGATACATGTATGCATATGCACATATGTTTTCATACGTATACATACAAGCATATATATATAAATGTTATATAATATGATATATATATGTGTATGTATGTGTATGTATGCGTGTGTGTATACATATATTGTAAGAGGGAATACTATAAGAAAGGAAGCAATAGTGAGAAGAACACAAACATAAGAAAAGAGAGAGGTTGTGTGTGTTTATGTGCGTGTGTGTGTGTGTGTGAGAGAGAGAGAGAGAAAGGAGGGAGAGGAAGAGGAGGAAGGGGTTTGAAAAACGACCAACGTAGAAATAAAATCAGCCAGAGCCGAAAAAAAGAAGCAATATAACAACATATGAGAGACAAGAGAAGAAAGAAGGAGAAAAATTAGGAAGAGGAGGAGAAGAGGAAGGAATGTTACTAAAGAAAAGAATAGATTGATTCAGCATGGTGATAGAGAACGATCAAGAACGCAAGCGATCATATTATAATGCTTATAGTCTCCAAATTAGCTTTCTATGATGTCTCACATATTACGAAGTTGTCACCTGGTTGTCTCCTTCGTTTTAACTTAGCTAATAATTTTTCGTTGCAAGAGGTTATAACAAGTGCATTCGTACTTTACGCATTCGTATTCATACAGGCACAACAAGAGATATTTTGTCAGAAGTACCTCACCCTCTCTCCTCTTTCTTTCTTTCCCAATCTCTCTCATAGACGCATATACATTCGCATACATATGACCGCCTATATATATACATACGTAATACATACTATACCAGAAGTTTATAATTTAAGTCAATGGTTCCCAAGTTTTTCGGGCTGCCGCCCCCTTGACACCCAGGCCACATTCCTCGTGTCCCCACCCCAACTAACCAGCACAAACATAAACCTCTTTCTGAAGCAATTCAAAGCAATTGTATTTCACAAATAAAACTTAGTCTAATGAACCCATTATTTTGTTGTTTTTACATGAATCGCTACCCCGTTATCGCCCCACTTTTCTTCAACGCCCCTTTGGAACTTTCCACTGCTCCTAGTGGGCGGAGGAAATGCTGCCCAGTTTGGGAACCACTGATTTATGTAAAAATGAGCATATCTAGATATACAAGTATATGCATGAGAAGACATGCATAAAGCAAAACATACAAATCTGCACGTATACATACATACATAATACATACATATATACGTACATACATACATACATATATACATACTCTGTTGTTGATGTTGAAATTCCAGTGAAGGGGCCTTGGATCTGGGTTAGAAACCGACTCTTTCTCTATTGGCAAGAAATCTTGAAATAAAACTGAATAATGACATACATACATACATACATACATACATACATGCATTACATACATTACTTACATACATACATACATACATACATACATTACATACATTACTTACATACATACATACATACATACATACATACATAGACAGGCCTATCATATCAAATAAAACGTCAGACATTTACGACAAGCAATTTAGCATCCTCAGTCTTCTGTAGCTACCGGATTTATTGAGTATCTAAACAGATTGGTTGGTTCCTTTTTTTTTTTTTTTT
>NC_068985.1:125458933-125459651 GCF_001194135.2 Octopus bimaculoides
TTTTTTTTTTTTTTTCTTTTCACAATTGATGAAATTGATGTAGACTCTTCTGATAAGAACGCAATAAAATTCGAAAGTCGATTAAAACTCTTCACCTTTCTTTTTTCCAAAAACACAAAGAGATGCGCGCATGCACGCACGCACGCACACACACTCGCACACACACGTATATATACGACGGGCTTTCAGTTTCCATCTACCAAAACCGCTCACAAGGATTTGTTCTGCTCGAAGCTGTAGAGTACACCTTCCACTTGCCCAGGGTGCCATGTGGTTGGGGAGCTCGCTTCTTACTACACAGTCACTTACACACACACACTCACACGTGCACGCTCTTGAGTGTGTGTGTGTGTATGTGTGTGTGTGTGTGTGTGTGTGTGTGTGTGTGTGTGTGTGTGCCTGTGTGTGTGCCTGTGTGTGTGTGCCTGTGTATCTGTCAACACCTCAAATATAAGATCTCTTCCCTGAAGACGGAGGCTCGTCTCATCCGACGATGGAATCAATCAACAAACATTATTTTGAACCATCGTGCTCCCAGAAACAGCTGTTGGATTTGTAATACTATTCTTCAACACCTTTAATTCTTTATATCATTTCTATTCTGTGTAATCGGACCTTTTTGTATGTAAACATATATACAATTTTTTTGTAATTCATTTATTTGATATACTTTGTATATTGGCCTATCTAACTTGCTTATCCTTACATTTACTTCTCT
>NC_068985.1:125459981-125461121 GCF_001194135.2 Octopus bimaculoides
TATATATATATATATATATATTTATTTACACACACATATAAATACACGCACACATACATAATAACATACGCAAACAAATGTACATACATCTATCAAAATAGATACAAACACAGTGATATACACACATACATCTATTCTTCTGCACCCAGAAAATATCATCTCTAGGATATTATATTTTCTCCTGTCTTGCTCTGTGTGCTGGTTTCCGTATAGCGAAAATTCCCAGCCATGTTTATTTACCTCCGGAAAATTGCCCCCCCTGCTAAGAAAACTGATTGAATCCCACTAGACGCTTTGCAATTTTTCCATAACCCCACCCCACCGATACCGTGAATTCAAAATACTGAATAAGAGAAAACCCTACGTCACCAGTCCCGTAACTTCTTCCCGTATCCTAAATCAGTTCACTCACCGTAAACACACTGCTCTATCAATTACGAAGTATGCTCAACCCCGTTATCTGAATAGTAATAATTGGCAGTCTCATTATGAGGAGACATACTATAATCGAAACGCTATTTAAAATATCTATGTCCATGTATGCGTATTCGTGTATTTAAGATTGTGGTGTCCAGAAACTATGTATACAATTTGAAGCATTCAGAAAAAAAAAAAAAATTGGTAAACCAAAGATAACTCATTAGAGTTTATAGGAAAGTAAATGCAAACCAAGTTTTATTAGAAATATCAGAACCCTTGGTTGCTCGGAATACATCTAGAGTAAAGTGATCTTTGGGAAATATAAAATTAAATTACATTTAACTGATTAATATTCGTACTGATGAACCGCTGTTAATGATCGGTAAATCAGTTGAGATTACAATTTTTCTCGAAAACGTGTCAGATCTTCCTCTCTACTCTTATATCTACAGCAAGAATATTTTTTATCTTTTATCTTTTGACTTGTTTTAGTCATTAGACTGTGGCCATGCAGGGGCGCTGCCTTGAATTTTTTTAATCGAATGAATCGACTCTAGGACTCATTTCTTTTTTAAAGCCTGGTACTTAATCTGTCGGCCCCTTTTGCTGAACTGGTAAGTTACGGGGAGGTAAACACACCTCGGCTAGTTGTCAAACTGTAGTGGAGGACAAATACACAAACACACACACACACATATATATGTGTGTGTGTATATATAT
>NC_068985.1:125461969-125464708 GCF_001194135.2 Octopus bimaculoides
ATATATATATATATATATATATATATATAATATCTTACAATTATATACATAATTATAACAAGGGATCGGCTTTACGCCTCACCATGCACAGCAAGAAATAGACGCTAAAGCCCCTATTGCCACCTTAAAATCTCCGAGAATAACAACACACTATATTGTAGGCGAGCAAAAGAATAATGAATCAACGAGGTTCGGTTAACTGCATACAAGATTGTGTTTCAAGCTTACTGTCGCTGATGAGAGTAGTAGGTAAAATATTTTTTACTTTAAGCTTAAAACACGATCTTGTATGCAATTAACCGAACCTTGTTGATTCAATATTTTTCTTTTGCTCGCCTATAATATAGTGTGTTATTCTCAGAGATTTTAAGGTGGTAATAGGGACTTTAGCGTCTATTTCTTGCAGTGCATGGTGAGGCGTAAAGCCCATCCCTTGTTATAATTATGTATATAATTATAAAATACTTTGTAAAATTTCCGTATGAGGTTTTTATCTCCGCACAGACTACCTGGTAAAACTATTATTGATTTTACCTTTTATTATAATATTTTATATATACAGTATGTGTGCGTGTGTGGGTGTGTGTGTGCGTGTGTATGTGTGTGAGACAGAGTGAGAGAGCGGTGTGTATGTAGTATTTACTCTCTCTCTCTCTCTCTCTCAATATTATTATATATATATATATACACACACACACACACACGCACACATACTGTATATAGTCGGCTATAAGTCTTCACTTTTTTTCCTGAAATTTTCACTTAAAGTTGAGGGTACGGCTTATAAGCGCATCCTATAAAAACTCTTCAGATATTTTCTAGGTACAAGACACGTCTGAAGTTCCGACACTTTGAATAACACAAAAAACCCGAATCGCTAATTCTGAAGCCAAGAAGTATATACGTATCGTTTTATCATATTAAGCCGTTAATCCTGACATATTTTCTCTCTCCGATTTTTCTTTCTCTGGACTTTGTTTTCTTTTCTGACGAAGAGCTATACTCGAAACGTCAAAACCCCTGTCTTTTTACCGAGCGTCAGATTAATACATTCCATGTGCACGTCTTCTTGTTTTGTTATTGTTATTTTTAATATAAGTTTATTCACTTTGATAACACACACACACGCAAACATGTATACATGCATACATACATACATGCATACATACATACATACACACATACATGCATGCATGAATGCATACATACATACATACATACATACATACATACATACATACATACAACTGTGTACAGTTGTGGAAATCAGCTTAATAAAAACTCGGTTACCGAACAGTAACTATTTCGACAGGATTCCGAATCGAACTTTGGCCTCCAACATCAAAAAATCCGCTGCGACTTATAGTCGGATGAATGATAAAATACCCGATTTGAACCTTGTAAGTTGGGAGTGCGTCTTATAGGCGAGGGCGTTTTATAGTGGAGTATATACAGTATCTCGCTCTCTCTCTCTCTCTCTCTCTGTATATATATATATATATATATATATATATATATATGTGTGTGTGTGTGTGTGTGTGTGTGTGTGTGTGTGTGTGTGTGTGTGTGTGTGTGTGTGTGTGTGTGTGTGTGTGTGCGTGCGTGTGTATGTGTCGGCTTGGCTCCCAACATCAATCTCTTAACAACCGATGTTGGTATATTCACGTCCTCGTAACTTAGCGGTTCGACGAAAGACACCGGTAGAAAAAATACTAAGCATGAAAAAAGAAGTCCTGGGGTCGATTTGTTCGACTAAAATTCTTCAATGCGGTGCCCCAGCATGGCCGCAGTCAAAATAACTGAAACAAGTAACAAAAAAAAAAAAAATGAAGTCACGCTATCTATGGCAAAAAAAATTTCAAACTATTTTTTCGTGATAATGCTAAAGAGCACTGAAGCTCACATCTATAAACGCATTTTCGCTTTTATAGATATGAGCACACACATATACACACACGCATGCACGCACACACACACACATACACAGACACACGCGCGCGCGCACACACACACACAGAATCGTGAAAATAGCTCATAACTTACAGATGAAACTTTTGTCAGGAAAACAAACACATTATTGAAACTGAAATTTGATGAGAATCCCTCATCAGTTCCATATGCTGCCGACATGATGAATTTCTTGTGATCATTACACTGTAAACATTTTTCAAAACGAAGAAAATTTGCCCAGAATTACATCTGTCCTTCCGGAACGACGGACGGACATTTGTGAGTGAATATCTTTATCCATGAAAGCAACAACAACAACAATAATAATAATAAAACGAAAACAAAAGAACTTAAAGAAAAACAACAGATCATGACTGACTGGTTCAAATCTAAAGAATTTTCTGCCATCGCGATGTTGACAATAAACCAATTTTTGTAAGTACTTCATGGACACACGCATATACTCCACCCCCACATACATACACACAAACCACCACACACTTCTCAACATAAAAACAAGCAGCATTTAGTTAAACGAGGCAACAAAACAAGACTCTACATTGTCACTCGACATGCAAAAAGAAGAAGCCAAATCACTTTCAATTCACAGAAACACATTACACATTTGATAGCATAGTCCAGGATACATCATTACTGAGGAAATATGAGATATACATGGGCTGAATGCGCTTGGGCATAGGTTTTTGGTTGACCAAGGCCTACTTTGATGTATGTGAGTGTGTTTATATATATATATATATATATATATATATATATATATATATATAT
>NC_068985.1:125464903-125466384 GCF_001194135.2 Octopus bimaculoides
TATATATATATATATATATATATATATATATATATATATATCAAAAAGATGTGTTATAACACTATTCTACATATACAAAAACAGTCATACCAACAATTCAACATAACGTCATCATCAGCTGCCCCACGGATATCATTATGGTTTCGACACCTGGACAGTACCATTCAATCCCAGCGGTGTCAACGGCACTAAAATAAGTGTTGTTGGGAAACAAACATAACCAAAGAAACCACAACTTTCAAACACATTTACCCTATGTATAACAGTATCTGTAAACAAATTAATAAGTAAATCGATAACCAACTCCTAAATATATAACTAAATAGCCACCACACCGTTAACTCATACATTTATTCCCTACAGTCTTCCATAGTATAATAAAAGTGAAAACTTAATAACCACATTCATTCAATCTAAGTACCAGGCTTTAAAAAAGAAATAAGCCTTAGGGTCGATTCATTCGACTAAAAAAATTTAAGGCAGCGCCCCTGCATGGCCACAGTCTAATGACTAAAACAAGTCAAAGATAAAAGATAAAAACGATTCTTGCTGTAGATGTAAGAGTAGAGAGGAAGATCTGACACGTTTTCGAGAAAAAATTGTAATCTGAACTGATTTACCGATCATTACCAGCGGTTCATCAGTACGAATATTAATGAGTTAAATATAATTTAATTTTATATTTCCCAAAGATCACTTTACTTTGTGAAACACGCCTGAACCTCTCCCGTTTATCCGTGAAGAACTTGACTCATGCAGAGAATGTTCTTCTAAGGCACTAAAATTGTTATCAATTTATTTCTCGTATAAATATAACAGACTTGATGATATCACATATAAAGCTAAAGAAAATAAAGTTCAACTTCATATTGCGAAAAAAAAAGTCTAAGAAAACCGCTCTAAACATTAAAACGGAACCTGAGCAAATTCTTCCAAGAAATATTAGACAAGCCACCAATACCTGGATGCATCGAAAGGAACATGCGATGCTCCTAAAAAAAAAGCTTAAAAGACTACTCTGGGTGGTACTACTAATTTAGAAATAGTCTCTATCAGTAATGGCCAAAACGTATATGTGTGTGTGTGTGCATGTGTGCGTGTGCGTGTGTGCGTGCACGAGCGTGTATGTGTCTGTGTGTGTATTATCTTTTAATTTTTATTTGTTACAATCATTAGACTGCAGCCACGCTGTGACACCGCCCAGAAGGATTTTCCGTTAAAGCCTGGTACTCATTCTATCGGTTATTTTGCCGAATCGATAAGTTACTAGGACGTAAATACTACCACACTGGTTGTCAAGCAGTAATATGGTACAAATACAACCATAAAGACACGCACACATAGATAGACAGATATATATACTTATACACGAGAGGTTTCCGTCTAACAAATCCACTCACAAGGCTTTGGTCGACCCGAGGCTATAGTGAAAGACACTTGTCCAAGGTTTCAGCAATGGGACTGAACTCGGGATAATGAGG
>NC_068985.1:125466451-125467753 GCF_001194135.2 Octopus bimaculoides
ATATATGTACGTATGTATGTATAAATGGGTGGCAGGAGTTATGTCCCATTTACAATATATATATCGTGTGCGAAAAGCGCAGCGAATAAACCAGTTGGAGTTAAAACACAGATATCGTCATCTATTACAGAGCAGTCACGTTAAAGTGGCGATAAACACTACCTGTATGTGTGTGTGTGTGTGTGTGTGTGTGTGTGTGTGTGTGTGTGACAAATGAACAGCAAACATTATGCAATGGATTTACAACAGTCTCAGCTATAAGATGCAGTGCACACAGAGCTGGGTGCTTGTGCATCGCTATTACTTCATCAGAGCTTGCAATTTATATATGAAGTTCTGAGGAAGCTATTAGGTGATCCACAAGCACTCAGTTCTGAGTGCACTGCACCTTATGGCTGAAAGAGCCGTAAATTAATGAAGTTCAATACGCAATTTCCTGTTGAATTGTCATTCATTTAACTTCACATTACACTTTGTACTTGACCAACGCCTTATTCTGAAGCATTTATAGATAGTTCTTAGACTTCAATATATATTCGTCAGGGATAGCCATATCTAGTGTTACACTAGCTATTACTACCCCTAAGAGAAACATTAGATAGATAGATAGATAGATAGATAGATAGATAGATAGATAGATAGGTTCATATATATTCTGTCTATTTCTTTTTTTTAATTATTACTTGTTTCAGTTCACAGAGTGCGGACATGGTGGGGCACCAGCGAGAAGAATTTTTAGTCGAATGAATCAACTTCAATACTTTTTTCTTTGTTAAGCCGGGCACTTATTCTATCGGTTTCTTTTGCCGAACGGCTAAGTTACAAAGACGTAAAAACATCAATACCGGTTGTCAAGCGTTGGTGGAGAACATATATTATTCGACGAGCTTGTTTCAGTTACCGTCAAAGAAATTTATGCACAAGACTTTGGTCGCCCCGAAGCTATAGTAGAATACACTTTCCCATGGTGCCACACAGTCGGACTGAACGCAGAACCATGTGGTTGGTAAGCAAGCTTCTTACCACACATTCACGCCTGCGCCTATATATAATGTTGTATCATATCACACACACACACACATATATGCACACACTTTTCACTCAGATTTCTCCAGGGTGTATAATTTTCTTCGAGATATTGCTAGGGGCATAGATACAGATTAATGGAAGATCATTTAAATGTGTAAAATTGACGGGAAATTATCCAAATGTATTTGCTTCAACTTCCTCTCTCTGTTAGCAAACACTCACAAACACACACACACACACACACACACACACACACACACACACACACACACA
>NC_068985.1:125468354-125469511 GCF_001194135.2 Octopus bimaculoides
GTGTCTGGTGTTTACTGTGATTAATGGCTGAAATTACAGCTGTTGTATGTTGATGTTTAACTCCAGGTATGTTCTGGTCCAGCAGACTTCTAATAACGGTTTCATATGTTGGCACAAGGCCAGTAATTTTAGGGGATGGGGTTAGACGATTATGGCGAAAATGAATTTCTTGTTCATGATTACCATACAAAACTACATCAACACACCAAATATAAAATCGGTTGGAAAAAAAAATTGAAAAGACTGAAAAGTGGTAGCTAAATAGAAAAGATCCCTCAACTGTTACTTATTTTGTCGACCCCAAAAGGATGAAAAGCACAGTCGTTCACGGCGGAGTTTAAACCCAGAACGTAAAAACGTACGAATCGCTGCTCAGCATTTCGTCCAAATTGCTAACGAGTCTGCCAGCTCGCTGCCTTCAGCATATCTTTAATAATGGTTTCAAATTTCGGAACAAGGCCAGCAATTTTGGGGGAACGAATAAGTGGATCACTTATTTTGTCGATCCTAAAAGGACGAAAGGCGAAGTCAATCTCGTAGGAATTTGATCTCAGAACACAAAGACAGACGAAATGCTGCTAAGTATTTTGTCCGGCGTGTTAACGGCTCTGCCAGCTCACCGCCCTGAGCATTTCTATAGTAATCAAAGTTATTCAAACCGTGACTATACTGACCATTTTTGATCTACGTGCATGAATTTCTAGATCCACATTATCTAATGCGATACTATCTAAGAAGACGCTGTGTGATTTGAACGTGTTTTGAGTACAATTTCTAGCGAGCTGAATGAATTACCACCTACAGGCTCGTTCCCATGACCGAATGGTAATAGTGCTGGTAGTTGTGGTAGTGTCTTAGCGTGCTGGTGGCAGTTGTTGATTAATGATAGTGGAAGTAGTGGAAGAGCGATAGTGGTACAGGCTGGAGAATAGTAGTGACTGATTGTTGAATGGTAGTTGCAGTGGTTTTTGAGGGCTGGGGCTTGAGGTCGAGGTTGGTGTATGAATGAATTTCGGTCGCTCTTTTTGATATTTTAGCTATTTGTTTTGTCTTTCTTTTATTTTAGTTGGGTTTGAGGTCAGAGGTCAGAGGTCAGAAGTTATAATTGTAACTCTGTGTGTGTGTGTGTGTGTGTGTGTGTGTGTGTGTGTGTGTGT
>NC_068985.1:125470421-125474264 GCF_001194135.2 Octopus bimaculoides
GTGGTGGTGTTGGTAGTAGTACTGACTGTGATGGCAGTAGTGTAGGTGGTTGTAGCGACGGTGGTGGTGATAAGAGTGCTGCTAGTGACCGTTGTGGAAGCGGCGGAGGTGGTGGTCGTGGCGGTGAAGGCTGATATTTGCAGTGCCTGGTGACGGTGGAAGCAGGTGTACTGCTGGTAGTCGTTGTGGTGACAGCGGGGTGGGGTAGAGTAGAAGCAGTAATACTGGTGGTGGTGGTGGGTAGCAGTGCGAGTGGTCAGAATTGTTAGCCCGCCGGGTGAAATGCTTAACTGCATGTCGTCTGTCTTTATGTTCTGAGTTCAAATTCCGCCGAGGTCGACTTTGCCTTTCATCATTTCGAAGGCGATACATTAAGCACCAGTGAAGTCCCCCCCACCCCACCACAAATTTCAGGCCTTGTGCCTTTAGTAGTAGTGTTGATGGAATATTTCACCGTATTGTACAGATGATATGTTGCTCACGACAGTGTTGGAGAGAATAAAGTGTGAAAATTTGAGTCGAACCCAAAAATCAAGGTCTGTCTTGTGACCTTTGACTTATGATTGATCTCTGTGTTACTCCAATTTTCATAACAGTTTATCTTGCGCAGAGAGACCATAGTGGGTAGTAATATTGAAGGTGAGACCTGGTAAACGTAAAGAGAAGAATGATGGTATCAGAATCACAGAACTAGAAAGTTCTAACGATCCATGAGCACACTCTGCAGATCATATCGACTTTTTTGTCTTCCGTCGCTAATAATTATATATATATATATATATATATATATATATATATATATATATATATATATATCGTTTTTATCATTTTAAACCATTAATCCCGACATGTTTTCTCGTTTTGTTTTTTCTTTCTCTGGACTTTGTTTCCTTTTCTGACAAAGAGCTATACTCGAAACGTCAAAAACCCTTTCTTTTTACCGAGCGTTAGACTAATACATTCCATGTGCACGTCTTCTCGTTGTTTTGTTACTGTTATTTTTAATATTAGTTTATTCACTTTGATTACACACACAGGCACATGCACACACACATGCACACGCACACATACATACATGCATACATACATACATACATACATACATACATACATACATACATACATACATACATACATACATTCATACATTCGTACATACAACTGTGCACAGATGTGGAAATTAGCTGCCCAGCGGATGTTAAAATAAAGCTGAAGATCATAGAAAAAGCGAACACCTATGCTGAACTATTGAGAAATTTGGTGTTACTCTATTCAGATTACAAGTTCAGGTTAATATCAGTAATCATTGGGGCCCTGGGACATGTAACACACTGCCTAAATACCAATCTTGATAAATTAGGCTTCTCAGAACAAGAAAGGAGAAAGCTGATTCGAAGACTACAGATCCAATCCATCACTGGAACTGTAAAAATCTGTAAAACCTTCCAGAAGTTTATCATTTAGATATATATGAGCACGTCAAGATATGCACGAGAATACATACATAAATAATACAAACCTGCACATACATGCATACATACAAACAAAAATACTCTGTTGTTGATGTTGAAATTCCAATGAAGGCGCCTTGGATCTAGGTTACAAACCGGTTCTTCCTCTATTGGCAAGAAATGGCAAATGTCTTGAAATAAACTGAATAATGACACACACACACACACACACGCACGCACGTACACACACACGTACACGCACATGATATGGTATGATATGAGCGACAGAACAATTACAAGAAAAATGAGTCAATTTTTTCGACCAAAGCCTTCAATGCCGTCTTCCACTGCGGCCGTCGTTCAATGATTGAAACAAGTAAAAGATCAGAAAAGTTCTTTTGCTTGACTCGTTTTCACCGTTTATCGTGATTTGTACATCTTACACTTAGAGTAAAACTTCTCTCCTTTCTGTGATTCCTTTATCTAAAATAGACAGATTTTGTCAGCAAGATCGGAGTAGACATTTTGCAATGCTTGTGACACGATATGTACGTTGCATTAGAACTCTCCATTGAAGGTCTAGTCGCGGTGGGAGGGTGAATTCTTTGTGCGCAGTACCACATTTCCGGGTATGACGCTAGTGGCAGGTCTTCCAGATCGCCGATTGTCTTCCAGATCGCCGATTGTCTTCCAGGGCCGTTCTTCCGCTTTTGAAGAGACCGTGTCACTCGAAACATTGCGTACGATCCATTGCTTTGTTGCCGTAAGCTTACCGAGGCATGCTCAATGCCTCTGTAGCAGACTTCCTAAGTTTAACGCAAAATTTCACGTTGGCTTTTTGTTCCAACTTCCTGTCCATGACAAAATCGCAGATTACAGCATACACGTGATCACAAAAACACAAATTTCGCTATTTCCAAATTAAACACTGCAATGTCACTCGGAACACTGTCTCATGAAGGTCACTGCTAGCTCTCAATGCGCACGTAACCGTGTGGTGGTATCTGTTGCCGCGCTACCGAACAAGTCCGGGAACTTTTTGATACAACCTCGTAAGTATTGACTATGTTTGGGAAATAGCTCTTCACATCTATCCGTTAAGTGTGGCTCTTCTATGACATTAAAATATTTGGTACGGCTATTTTGTTAAGAACTTTCCTCGTATTACGAAATGTTATGATACTCGAAACTGCTATATGTAAGGAATTTTCTGTCATCGCCTTACATTGTTGAAAGAGGTTTAGTTACAATAAGTAACGAACAATAAAAAGTGACTTTGCTAAACAGAGCAGCTTTTAATGGGAAGTTTTCATAATATTTTCTCATATTCATGAATTTCACATAATAGAACATATGTTTTGATGATTAGCACAATTTTGTAAAACTATCGGCAACACGAGAAATTTAAGAAGAAAGAAATCGTTAGTTTGAAATCTAAGACATAAAATAGTTGATTATTTAACTGCCGTATGTTTAAATTGAACACGTTTTGGGAGTTTTTAGACGTAAATGTTCTTAATAGTGAAATGCTAATTGAAAAACGAAAAGAATTGCTCTTTCGGTGATGCAATTCCACAATACAAACATGGGTTGAAGATTAAAATAACAAGAGGGGGAGAGAAAGAGCGAGAGAGAGGGGCGGAGAGGTCCAGAGAGAGGGAAGAGAGAGGGAGAAGAGGGAGGGAGAAGAGAGAGGGAGAAAGAGCTACGTTGAGCATACAACATCTGTAATTCCATTACATAACCAGACGAAATATTTCTTTAACTGTGCTCTGTACCTATGTGTCTGCAAACGTATTTCTGAAACGATCTGCTTTCGTGTCACTGACTTCTTTCACGTATTACACAATGTTTGAGAGATGTCGTTGAATAGGGCTGGACTGTGTATTGAACGTCCATTTTAGTGAGTATAAAAGCAGAATAAAATGAATAATACAAAATAGGCGTCTTATATTTTTATCAAAAGAGATTGTTTCGTATCACTGCGACGTTACTAAACGATTCTGGACGTCCTAGCTTCAATAATTTCGGAAATACCAGAGTAAGTCTTTCAAACAGCCAAGCAAACAAACAAACTGGATTAACAATGAAGACACCAAACGTCTTCGTGGTTGAATACAGCGGATGGAAAAAAGAGGTACAACAGAGTTACTGTTGATATTTATTTAGCTTCAGGTCAACCACGATCGTACAGGCTTATTGTAAAAGGCATTCCAGCCGTGTCTGTCTCATATTTTTAAGGGTATGCAGAGGTTCACTATCAAGACGGTAGCGGCACCTTGGGGGGGGGGGCGTTGTGAGCCGACAAAGGAGCAGTAAATTTCAGAAAGGTGCTAGGTGTTTAGAGTGAATCGTGATCTTTGTTAGAATTAAAAGTATTTAAATCAAGCAC
>NC_068985.1:125474274-125478950 GCF_001194135.2 Octopus bimaculoides
CTTATTTAAACACATTTAAATACATTTTCAATAATTTTTTGTTGCGATTAAAATATGAATGGTAGATGGGTTTTTTCAGTCAGTAGAAACATGGCTGCTGCTGCTGCTGATGATGATGATGATGTTGCTGATGACGATGATGATGATGCAATAAGATTCAATATAATTTTGTATATAAATCATCGCCCTCCTTCAAGTTCCATATAAATTTAACATAGTCTGCGTAAATATCTAAAAGCAGGCACATACTGGAAGAGATAATATAAGAAATGTATAATAAACCGCTGAGCAAAAATAGGTTCTATCTGCTTAAAAATACTGCTCTTTTCTTTCTTTGTTTCTTTCTTTCCTTTTTTCTTTCTTTCTTTCTTTCTTTCTACTTTAGCAAAACATGTAAAGGAGGAGTTTATAAAACGCAATTCGGTAAAATGGTGGTGCTGAATTATATAAGAAGTTTGATAACTACAAATCTAATATGTTCACTAAACATATATATACAATATATATATGATAGTAGGTGTAATTTGGAGGACATTTGACAGCTGTTTTAGAAAGGTGAGTGACTAAGTTGAGGCTTTCTCTATGGTGGTCATTCGATTCGTTCGTCTGTCGCATCCACTGGCATGAAGTAGTCGCGGCCCTATACTCCTAACGGAGTAATGTGAACTAACACCTTTCCTCATAACGTGTGTTCTTGTACCTGCCAGAATCGTTGGCATGTCAGACAAACTGCATTGCAATGCTTTTTCTGTTTTTTTTTAATTTCGTGCACAAAAAAAAACCGCGAGCTCATCTTTTCCTGTTACCTTTCCGGAGTCGGTAAATAAAATACCAGGTACACACAGGGATCAATTTCATTGATTCACCTGTCTCTCAGGTGAACATCTAGCATTGTACTTAAATTACAAATTGCAAAGGCGGTGGAGTGGTCGAATCTTTAGAGCAGCGTAGAAAAAGGCTTTGTGGTATTTGTTGTCGCTATTGACGTTCTGAGTTCAAATACTGCCGAGGTTCTCTTGACTTTTTTCATCCTCTCGGAGTTAATAAAAGAAATTACCGCTGAAGTGCAGATGGTAATTTTGTTAATAGAATAATAACGCTTTGCCTCCACCAAAATTGCTGGCCTTGTGCCTTAATTAGAAATTATCATTAAAACCACGAGTAGTAACATCAAAAACAACAATCTCATCGTCCGTCATCATCTTCATCATCATCTACTCCACCACGAATGCAACTATTGATAGCTAATGCCATCGTATTCGGCTAGAAACAACGATCGCTTCCACGAAAATGCATGACGTCTTTTTACCACGATGCCAAACACTTCATCATCATCATCATCATCATCATCATCATCATCATCATCGTCGTTATTCTATGACTTAACCTCAGTTTAATTACTGCCAAGACCATCATCAAAGCGATGACGTTTAGTGGCACGATTGCAATCCTAGCAGCCGATATGACACGATAAGAGACGCTCACACTCACTCACATCGCACAACATATACACTCGGACACAGACTTAAACACAATGATATACGCATGCAACGCGCGCGCGCGCACGCACACACACAGAACGAGCACCACACACATACAAACACATAACACAGAACGGGCACCACATACACAAACACATAACATATACGCACACATACGCATAACGCACACGTTCGGGCCTACCACTGTCATACAGGTGCATAAACACAAGGAAAGACTGAGACACTCGAACATATATATACACAAAAGACCTACTCATCCACATCTACATATGATAACACTGAAGAATTGATGCCTATGCATACACACGCACACAAATGCACACACACAGATGCATATATGAATTCACAAACACATGCATATATACATTGATACATACGCGCGCGTACACACATACACACATAGATATACAAACATGGCTGTGTGGTTAAGATGCTCACTTTTCAAAGACGTGGTTTCGGCTTCAGTCCCATTGTGAGGCATCTTGGGTCGGTGTCCTCTACTATAGCCCCGAATGTACCAATTTTTTCTAAATTTTGGTAGACGAAAACTGTGTGGAAGCCAGTCGTGTATACACACACACACACACACATATATATATATATATATATATATATATATATATATATATATATATATATATACGTAACATGTGGTATAATTATAAACAGGGCAAATTTTAGCCATTTCTCCGCAGACTGAGAAAATGATGAACGTCCTTAATCAATTTTCGAACTTCATTGGCTTCTCATCGGAGGCGTCCACATCATTTTGACAAGCTCTAGAGAAACAAGCAGCCAAACTGTTTATATACTCAATAAATGCACCAGTTACTCTATGAAGGAGCCCCTAATTTGATATTATGTGTGTGCTCAAGTGCGTGTGTGTTTATGTTTTTATGTATGTACGAATGTCTGTATGTATATATGCATGTATGTGTGTGTGTATGTGTAAATGTATGTATGTTTTTTTTCTGTACGCGTGTGTATGTATTTTGCGTTTGTGCTTGTCCACTACCATCACCTGACAACCGGTGATAGTTTGTTTACGTTTCTATAACTTAGCGGTTCATCTAGAAAGATGTCGATAGAATAAGTACCAGACTTCAAAAAAATAAGTACTGGAGCCGATCAGCTCCACTAAACCCTTCAATGCGGTGCCCCAGCATGGACACAGTCCACTCATTGAAAGAATAAGGAAATAAAAGATAGAAGATAAGCATATTTTTATTGATAGTTACAACCCGCCGACCTGTTTAACATTATTGTCCGATCCTTAGGTACTTTCAGAGAAGTTAAACTCTGCTGCAAATAAGGGGAACGAGCCCCTATTCCACCATGCTTCCCATGCTACGTATATTTTCTCTGCAGACAACCTAATCAATCTTACCAGACGGAGATGACCTTCGTTGCTACACGAGACTGAAAATATAACAGGGGAGCCCTGGGAAGTGTTTACACATCTTTTATAAATGACTTACGTCTGTGGAATGGGCTCGTGCTAAGATGCAAATATGATGATAATATAATGAGCCAAATATGCTGTTAATATAACAAGCCAGTTTAAGGCGGTGAGCTGGCGGAATTGTTAGCACACTGGGCGAAATGTTTAGCAGTATTTCGTCCGTTTTTACATTCTAGATTCAAGTTCCGCTGAGGTCGACTTTACCTTTCATCTTTTCGGGGCCGATAAAAGTAAGCACCAGTCGAGCACTGGGGTCGATGTAATTGACTAACCCCCCCACCCGGAAATTGCTGGTCTTGTGCTAAAATTTGAAACCCTTATAACTAGGGAGTAGTTATTCATTTACTTGTTTCAGTCATTTGACTGCGGCCATTTTGGAACACCACCTTTAGTCGAACAAATCGACCCCAGGACTTATTCTTTGTAAATCTAGTACTTATTCTACCGGTTTCTATTGCCGAACCGCTAAGTTACGGGGATGTAAACACACCAACATCGGGCTTCTTTCAGTTTTCGTCTACATGATCCACTCACAAGGCTTCAGTCAGCCCGAGGCCATAGCAGAAGACACTTGCCCAAGGTGACATGCAGTGAGACTGAAACCGGAACCATGTGGTTGGTAAGCAAGCTATTTACCACTTAGCCACTCCAGGATGGTCACACCAAGGGTAACTAATCGTCAATCTGATCAGTGAGCGCTGATCTTGGAGCAAGCGTCAACAATAAAAGCTACTTATATAATTATATCTGTACTAATCCAGGAAAGCGGATTAACAGAATTGTCAGAATAAAGGGCTGGCAGCCATGCGGTATTTTTCCGGCTCTTTGTGAGCTGCATTGAAATATCGCCATGACAAAGTCGGGTGGTAAACTTAAACTGTCGGCCGGCTTAACACCGCCAGCTGACATCTTGATTGCCTTTGAGACAAGATCCATTCTGTTGCGGGCTTTCGGATCAAGTCCCCTGTTTTCAGATACCTGAAAATACGCGAGGACGAAAACATAAATGACACATATGAAACAATTTCAGATGCTCTGAAAAGAATTATAGTAAGTACTTTCATCGCCTGATAAAAGAACAATAAAACATGTACGGCAAGTTTTTCAAACACTCTAAGTATGAACATGTATTTTCTAAAGCTTTTCATTGTATTTTTGAAAACCTGTAGCGAGACTAAATACCTCTTGCAATGCATCGCTTAGGAACCGCTCTACTATATCTATTGAAGTAAAGATTATTGAGCTAATGATGTATTCTCTTAAGTTTCTAGTGCTCACCACAATAAATATGTTAAGGCTAACTTAACTGTTGTTTTGTCAAGCGGATAGCGTCTCTGAGCACTTAACCTCAGTGTTTTTCTTTTCTTAAAGATAAACTATCAGTAGATATCGTATTACAAGAGTTCTACTTTGGTGACAAAATAACTGCTATGTATAACCTTGACAACATTATTAATTTTCAGAAGACAAACGCAGACGCAGACAACATAAAGTGAGAGAGATAGACTGATAAATATATGGATAGCCAGAAAGACAAATAGACAGACGGATAGATAAATAGACAGATAGATAGACAGACGGACAGACAGACAAACAGAGACATAGACATAGATGGATATGGAAATAGGCAGGCATTATATATATAGGTATATGTATGAATATATATATATGTATGTATATATATATATATATATATATATGTATGTATATAG
>NC_068985.1:125479763-125480361 GCF_001194135.2 Octopus bimaculoides
ATAGGCATACAGACAGACAGACAGACAGACAGACAGACAGACAGATAGATAGATAGATAGATAGATAGATAGATAGATAGATAGATAGATAGATAGATAAATAGATAAATAGATAGATAGATATTAGACAAACGGACACACAGATCATGACGTAGATTGAGCTAAATGAAAACAGAAAGAAGATTGAGATACTTTCAGTTGCATTTATATTTGTCAATTTGCTTTGACTAAAATCTGTAGCGAAAAATACGTAAAACTTTGCCCTGCATCAGCATCAAATTTTATATTCGAGTTGCATGTGCCGTTTGTCGTCTGAATTCCAGTGAGAGATGAGGTGAGGGGTGGTGCGCTTTGGTAATATTAAATGGTCTATCATTTAGGAAATGTTGCAGCGAACAGACGACGAGGTTCGCACATGCCTGCGTGCATATTTATAGGCAGACAGTCATGTATACATCGAGAGGACGAGCGAGCGAGCGAGAATGAAAGAGAGAGAGAGAGAGAGAGAGAGAAAGAAAGAGAAAGGGGAGAGGAAAAGAGAGAGAGAGAGAGAGAGAAAGAAAGAAAGAGAAAGGGAAGAGAGAGAGAGAGAGAGAGA
>NC_068985.1:125480463-125483845 GCF_001194135.2 Octopus bimaculoides
AAGAGAGAGAGAGAGAGAGAGAAAGAAAGAAAGAGAAAGGGAAGAGAGAGAGAGAGAGAGAGAGAGAGGCGGGGAAGGAATGTGTGTGCAGCCGTGAACGTTTATGCGTAGACATGAGAGTATGTGCGGATGAGTGGCGGAGCGGTTGACTTGAATGTGTGGATAACTTAGCTTCGCAACCATGTGATAGGGGTTAGATCCTAACTACTCAGAATCTTGGACATGTTTCTTCTACCATGGGCTTGGTTCGGCTAATATCGACTCTATCAGTTTCACGTTTCCAAACTGCGAACAAAATTTAAAGAATGAAATCGAATAACATTAAAAGTATTTTTATAATGAAAAGTGAAAAGTAGTATTTGATTAGAGGTACGTGTAAATATAAAACCAATTAAATGAGAACAAATCATTAGATATAAAATAACTAAATAATGACATAATACAATTATATTGATTTCAAATTTTGGTACAAGGCCAGTTGCTTCGTGTGAAGGCTTTAGGCGATTAGATCGAGCCCAATGCTCAACTGACAATTTATTAACTCCGACTGAGCTTTCGTCGCAAGTAATGGCTGAAGTCCTTTGAGTCAAATTCGTTGGCAGTTGTCTTAAGTATACAAGCTGGAGGTGTGGATATATTTGAATTGGGATCTATAATATTCACTTTAACTAACTGTTTAACTTAATATAATGCTGGGATTTGTTGTTATTAAGTAGAACTGTATAAAAATTAACGAAGATAATTACTTAAATTCCTGTCATTACTTACGATGATATTGATTAAATAAAGTAGTAATTTACTTTCTCCTGACCTCACCTGCAAATTGTCTGCTGACTTGTTTGGATATTATTTCATAAGCCATCTTCTCAATAAAGGCAGCAGTAATAAAGCTTATATTTCTAACGACGCAGCCAATGTTTTATTTCAAGAACTACCGCATATCGTTCTTTATTTTTTTATGCCACCATTTGCCTTTACATATCTCTTGGCACATCCACGACGGAGTACTCTCTGTATTTAGGTTACAGACTTACATTAGTACATCTGTGGTTATGACTCCGATGTTTGTAAGAAGACGACATAAATGTTGTATTGATTTTTTAAAAATTAGTACCATGGAGTGACTTGCATTAAAGCATACAAAGGGACGCAGCATAAGTGAAGTGGCTTGAATTAAAGCATCATAAAGAATTGAATTATCGTCTAGCCAAAACAAAGACGAGCTGTTGTGTGGTTAAGCAAAATTCAGCCTTGATCGACTAGATTCATATTCCATTTCTAGCCACTGCGGCGGTGTGTGTCTAAGACTGCGACATTCAAGATGCTGTTGTCTAATGCAGTGAAGAGTGTTATTTGATGGAAATTTAGCTGTTAATTCTAAGAGATCAAACCTCCACGAAGGTTATCTACTTGACACGAAAAACATTTTGTTTAACATGATGCAACATCGTAATCCAGTATGAAACTTGTATATCTATGATAATAAACGCGAAATTCTTTCTGTCTGGGACTCCTGTATATCAGTCTACCTTTGTTCTGAAAAGACATATACCTTTTTGGAATCGGGATGATCCTGGGATTGAAAACTTGCCCTTCATTTGGTTCTTGAATATCCAACATTGGGAACAGGTCTGGATGAGGATTTGTAATATGTTAACAGTTGAAAATTCAAATTTTAAAAGGACTCCAAAAATTTGTGAAAAAAGTTCACAATAATTTGTGAAGCTTTTCATTTAAACTGAATTTAAAGTAATACCATATTGGTAGGGTACGAAAAAAAATGCTCTATTATTGCTCTCTTTAATTTTGTGCCGTATGCCCGATTGTCTCTCCACAGGTAGCATTTCTTAAAAACTGGTGATACGTAAAGCAGTCATAGATACAGCATGATTTGAACTCAAACTAAGATAGTTCACAGTCCACCCTCTTTACGAAATAACTACAAAAATCAGTGCAACTAGTTTTAGTGTATCAATGGTATATATTTTATCGAACTGGAAAATTAAAAATATAAGTTTAATTCAAAACAGCACTAGGTGAAACCGGAAATTCCGCCATACAGTCATCTCCACTATGAAAATCTGTAAATAAATTGAACACTAATATATATTTATATAGTTTGTTTGCATATTTGGAGTGGGTAAGAGGTTAAATTGCTTTAATCGTTGTTTTGTATTTTGTAAAACTTAGCAACGGTTAAGCTGTAGATTTTGTGAAAATCGCTTTCACTACGCAACATGCCAGGAATGTCTTTTGTAAGGGTATTTGGGTGTGTGTGTGGGGGGGGGGGGTATGTGTGTGCGTGCGGTATATAAGTATACATTTTTATGTATGTATATATGCATATGAACATCTGTCTATCTAAATATCTATCTGTCTGTCTTTATGCACACACATATATGTATGTACACATACACACATACATACATAGACGCACACATATAAGTGTGTGTGTGTGTGTGTGTGTGTGTGTGTGTGTGTTTATGAAAATACGTAAGGAAGGAAGCATGAATGACACATGAAACAAAGTTGGAAGTGAGTATCTGACGTTTTCACGTGTCATTTGCGTTCACGTCAATTCTTCATTGAAGGAATATAGACATATATAATTCGTTCACTTCTAGATTTTGCTTTCGTACTTTATTTATTTATTGGTCTTCTATGAGCCCCAGGAATCACATGGCCAGAGCCTAACCGGGTTTCCTGGCATATAAGTGACTGAGATTACGTTACCCTGCTCCATCCTGAACGGAGAGCCGGTCCGACACCTGGTCAACTTCCTAGCTATTGCTAGAGCTCATTTGCAGCCAAGGAGACTAGTGCAACGGGCCATGAAGTGTTTTGTTCAAGAACACGATGCACTGCTCGGGGCAGGAATCGAAACCACGATTTTAGGATCGTGAGCTCAAGACATTAACCACTAGGTCACGCGCCTTTAATTCAAGATTAGTTCCGAGTCATAAGTTTCTATGAAATCGTACATTGGTTTATTGCGTTATTAATTACATAACTTGGATTTGCGGCCGCAGTGAAGCATCACTTGCTTGGGTTTATCAATGTTATCGTTTCAAGAATAAAGTTCATACTTGGACATAGTTTATCGTCACTCAGTTTGTTTAACAGCCACGTTACGGGATGCAAAAGTGTAACATTAAACAATACCCCACTTTTTGACCAGCTTACGCATATACACATATTCATAATGATTTTCTTTCATCTCTACTTTCCTGTCTGTCTTCCCTACACACACACACACACACACACACACACACACACACATACTCTCTCTCTGTATATATATATATATATATATATATATATATATATATATTTCATCACAACTGTGCGACGAACGGTAACGCGAAACTCTGTTACGATGATT
>NC_068985.1:125484499-125488097 GCF_001194135.2 Octopus bimaculoides
CATATTCACGATTAGACGACAAAATCCAATTTGTTTATTATCTAGCACGTATCACTTGTAACCATTCTTCCATTATACATACATACATACATACATAGAAATGTATATATGTATGTAATATATGTATGCATGCATGTATGTATGTATGTATGTATGTATGTAAGTACGTAGATATATGTGTGTACGTTTGTATGTATATCTCCCCTCTTTGTTCTGTATTTACAAACTTATATATATATATATACATATCTCGATCTCCTTATACACACACACTCGCACACGTATACATACGCATACATACATACATACATACATACATACACGCACACACACGGCTATGTTTAAAATAGCAATCTATTTATCGTACTTAATGCATATTCACTGTTTATAGTATTTGCTGTATTTGTCTTGAGATAACATCTCTTATGGACTTGCGGTGTTTAATCCCAATAAATATCAGAGACGAAAATTCGCCCCAATAGTGGCCAGTGAAACCACAACTGAAAATTACTAGAACGATCGACTGAGAATGCACGCTCTACGCAAATTAATGTAACTTATTTTCTTAAGCATTTAACATCAGTGGATTTATATATAAGAAGCATCTCGTTGACTATTAACATTTGGTTGTTTCGAAGGATTTCACATTGGTTAACGAAATGACTCGGAAAAACTCTAACAACAACATTTAACATCCCCAGCTAAACACCGAACAAAATGTATAGCGGTATTCAGTTTATCTTTGCGAGCTGAGTTCAAGTTTCGCCGTGGTCGATTTTAGCTTTCATCCTTTCGGATTCGATAAAATAAGTACCAGTTGAGCACTGAGATCGATGTAATTGACTTAGCCTCCTACCCCGAAATTGCCAGCTTTATGCCAATGTTTGAAATCAATATTTACATTAGGTAAGGCAGTGAGTTGGCAGAATCGTTACCATGCCGGACAATATGCTTAGCGACATTTCGTCCGTCTTACATTCTGAGTTCGAATGCCAGCGGAGTCAATTTTGTCTTTTACCCTTTCGGGGTCGATAAATTAAGTACCAGTTGTGTACTGTGATCGAACTGATCGTCTGGCTCCCCCCACAAAAATATTTCGGGCCTTGTGCCCAGAGTAGGAAAGAATCGTTAGCATGTTGGACAAAATGCTTAGCGGCATTTCGTCCGTCTTTACGTTCTGAGATCAAGTTCTTCCGACTGACTTTACCTTTCATTCTTCCGTGGTCGTAAAATAAGTACCAGTTGAGCACTGAGTCGATGTAAACTACTTACCTCCTCCCCTGAAATTGCTGGCGTTGTGCCAGAATTTGAAACCAATATTACTGGTAAACAAGGAATCCTTTACTTTAGTAATTCTCAACGCTTTAGCTTGTGGTACAGGTAAACTGATTTTCTGGATTACTGATTTTTTTGAACCAGTGGTTGTTAATTTGGTTAGAACACTCTAAATCAAATATATTTTCTTAAATAATTAAATGAGATACAAGAACCTATACATTAGTATGAATGATACAAGTTTATTAATATTGTACTGTACAAGGTATTTGTTAGTGGAAGGTAACAAACTAGTCTGTCGGCCGAGGGAATTGGAATTTCCTGCTTGTAAATTAATGCGGATTATAAGAGGTTGCGGATAATCAGTGTCTGTATACATGTATATATATATATATATATGTGTGTGTGTGTGTGTGTGTGTGTGTGTGTGTGTGTGTGCATCTGTCTGTCTCTGCATGATAACTGGTGTTAGTGTGTTTATGTGCCCGTCACTTAGCGATTTGGCAAAAGTGGCCAATAAAATAAGTACTAGGCTTCAAAAAATAAGTCTTAGGGTTGATTTGTTCGACTAAAACCCTTCAAAGCGGTACCCCAGCATGGCTGCAGTCAAATGACAAACACGTAGAATATAGAATATATATAAGGAATTTGAGAATATAGATATTTTAGTGTTCGCGTATATATGTCTGAGTGTAAGAATTTATTTATGTGTGTGTGTGTGTGTGTGTGTGTGTGTGCGTGTATATATATATATATATATATATATAGAGAGAGAGAGAGAGAGAGAGAGAGAGACACACACACACACACATGTATGTATGTAATATATGTACTCAATATATGTATGTATGTATGTATTTGTGTACATTGTTGATTTGAGATCAAACTAAAACGTAAGGTTTTAAGGTGGATTACTTATTTCTCCGGTTATATCGCTCACATTTGTTTGTACAGGAAATGGGCGATGAGAACATACACAAATCCCACTTACGCGCGCGCACACATACACACGTAGACACACATACACACGTAGACACACATACACACACACGTACGTTTGGTCCAAGACCTGTGCGTGTGTGTGTGTGTGTGAAAATCTATGCATGTATGTGTATCGTTGTGTGCTTACATCATTCAGAAATCCAGGTGAACATCGGAGTCAAACATCAAATGTTTTTCTTTTCTACTCGGCTATGTGTAATTAGCAGTATCCATGTACTCACCCCACATACAAACAAGCACGCATGCACATAAACACACATACACACACACATGCACACACACACACACACACACACACACACACACACACACACACACACACACACACACACACACACACACACACACACACACACACACACACACACACACACACTCACAAATATACAGACACGAGCACATATCCACACACCTACAGGTATATACATTTACTTTGTAAGTGTTGTTTATATTCTTTTAATTAAGGAGATGATAAAAACTGAAGTAATGAGGTATTTGATACTTTAGAGTTAACAGAGCGCAGAACAGAACAAGCAGGAAGGGAGCCTCTGATGCCTCTACCTGCTCAATATGAATACTAGAAATAGCAGCCAAACGACTCCGTATTTGAACCTAGCATCTTAAAAATAATAAAGGATATTGGGCCAAGTAATTCTGTATACACAATATAATTTTGGACGTGACTATCACGTTGGGAACGACTTCGGTCGTAGGTCTCTCATCAATCACGTGTGACCTTGGGTTAAACGACTACGCTAAAGTCATTACAGTGTGGCTAAGAATTTGGATTCGCTGCCACGAAGTTTTGGGTTCATATTCACTCTACGCTTTGAAACGTGTCGTCTTCAGTAGACTCGGGATGTCAAACGAAACCGTGGGTAGCGGAGTGTCTGAACTAAACACAAGATACAACACTCAGAAAAGAAAAACGATAACAGCAACAAAACAACCACATCGGTCTCTTTTACATGTGCTACGCCTCAGCACCACGCTATTTGCATATATGTTCCAGACTGGCACTTCATTTCGTTTCGAGGTGAGTCTGGTACATGGTTCCGATCAGCCACAATAATGGCGAAATATTCATAACTATCATTCTCGATCATCTCGAGGGGAGTTATCTCGCCTGGTCTGGGGTATTCAGTGTTCTTTGATACTAGGCGTCGTGTAGGGAGCTTTTCCAGGACGCTATATTGCAGAAAATGGGCGTATAAAAATAAAGCACACAAACTATGTATGTGCGACTGATAATATTTGCATTATTAGAGTTGCTTTTAATTCGTAATTTCATGTATATATATATATATGTGTGTGTGTGTGT
>NC_068985.1:125488107-125488417 GCF_001194135.2 Octopus bimaculoides
GTGTGTGTGTGTGTGTGTGTGTGTGTGTGTGTGTGTGTGTGCGTGTGTGTGTGTGTGTGCGTGCGTATTTGCATATATATATATGTATACACATACACACATATATATATATGTATACACACACGCACACACACACACACATTTATATACATATCTATGTATTATGTATATCTATCTCTATATCTATCTATCTATCTATCTATCTGTCTGTCTGTCTGTCCGTCTGTCTGTTTGTCTATCTGTCTATATATGTGTATATACATGTATATATATGTATATATATATATATATATATGTATATATATATATA
>NC_068985.1:125488493-125489868 GCF_001194135.2 Octopus bimaculoides
ATATATATATTATCCTTCTACACCATAATCTAAAAGACTGTGGCTAAAATGATTGTTACATAGCCATTATATACATATATAACGGATATAATAACTAAATATATCTAAAAGTTTCAAATCGAATGCGTACAATACTACAATTGATTTGAGACTTTAAACTATTGTTATTATACTTGCTTTCTATAATCATGAAATATTTAACAGTTATTTGATTCTTATTTAAACCTTGTATAATGTCTTAAATCATTTCTTTTCCTTTCTTTTGCAGTGGAGATGGCCGCACTCAATATTTGTCCTCTACCGACTAGCTCTAGCCTTATATACATTAGCAGGCTTTGCGAATCATTATGCTGTGATGATCTCTCTGGAAATACCGCATAACCCAATGGTATATTTGACATCATGGAGCTATTTGCTGTTGGCATTACATTGCAACGTAGCAGCAATTGTGACTACGTATAGCTACTACGTAATTTACAAAATTACACGTCAGAATACTTGTAATAAAACTGTACTAAAAAGTATTTCTCCTTTAACAACTCAAAGAACTCCGGAAAATGGTCATATTGCAGATGCTATGAATAACTGTGTTAATTACTCAGAGAATGATGCCCTTCCGGCTAGGAACAATGAAAGTGAATATCAGAATCAGGATGAGGAAAATTTCATGAAGACTTCAAGATCATCAGAGCCGATTGCAGTGCAACATATTTGCATTGACGCCCATCATTCGATGGAAACTGGCAAAGGGACAACTTTCGGGTGTTCATTACCGGGGGCACACCAATCAAACATGGTTTGGCGGGTAGACGTAACAGGAGCCAAGACGATGTGTGTCAAAAATCTCGACAAAGTCTGTTGGTTTATGAAATTAACATGGCTGCTTTTTGACATAGCATCTCTCGCAGCCATCATGGTTAGTTGCATGTATTTCATCACAATCTTCCCACAAAATCATTCCCATGGAGAATCGGTTACATTTCAGGATCTCAACACGCATGCATTCAACTCACTAATAGTAATATTTGAACTTGTTATTACCGCATATCCAATACGTCTACTACACGTACTCTATCCTTTTCTATTTGGCATCATGTATATCATATTTAACGTTATATATTGGGCACAGGACCAAGTAAAAAACGTTTTATATCCTGATGTCGTAGACTGGAACTTCCCTGAGAAAACAGTTCTACTGCTAACGTTCTTATTATTTGTTTTAATACCAGTTCAACAGTGTTTACATTTTCTTGTGTACAAACTTCGTCTTTACATATATTTCAGAATCTATAAACAACATTATAACTCTTGAGGAAGCAAGTAACAGCAGTACGCACAGTCACTTACACTCCTCCACCATATATATATATATATA
>NC_068985.1:125490035-125494449 GCF_001194135.2 Octopus bimaculoides
ATATATATATATATATACATAGCGTGTGTGTATGTGCGTGCGCATGCGTATGTACATATGTATAAATTAGTTTAACCAGAAGAACGTTAAGGAGTTGCACATACACACACACACACACACACACACGCACACATATATATATAAGCTGGTATGCGTATGATATGAGTGTATTTGTTCCAATGTAAACTCGAAAGAATGACAATAAGAAATGTGCAAGGAATGCAAGAAAGAGACAGAGGGAAAATGTATGAATTAGAGAAACGAAAAGATATGCAAAGAAAGGACGTGACGTATGTGACTATGAGTGTAAGACAATATTTGTGATATCAGAGATTTAATATCAATATAAATGTTCTGTGGTGTGAGTGCATGCGTGCATGTGCGTTTATGAGGGAACATAAAATATCCATCCACACCAAACACACACTCATAAACATATATAAACATAGCTTTCATGTGTGTGTGTATGTGCGTGTGTGTGTGTTTGTGCGTATCTGTTTATGCGTAAGTGTATGTGTTTGAGTGTGTGCTTGTGTATATGTATGCATGTGAAATCTGTGTTTAAAACTGGTAAAGAAATCCAGTTATGCTACTAAGTAAAAGTATGAAATATATAATAAAAAAAAGATAACTTTCTATTGACGAAAGAGTTCATCTTGGGTAACAAAACTGACTGGCGGTTTACTTGTGATAAACTGCTTAATTATCAAGATCGATATATTTATATTATTTAAAAGTTACTATATTTAAAAAATGCAACAAAAACCGGAAAGAGTAACCAAGTTTCATTCTTCACCTTTCAGATTCTAAATTTTATACCATTTTTGCCAAAATTTGCTCTAAATGCAACACATCGTTCTGCCAAGCAACAACGTTTTCTTACTAATGATGCAAAAATCTCAAATGTTGAATTAAATGGATAGCCTCAAATCCCCAAAGTAAAACAAAAGCTCCCTCAAATTTTCAAAATAGATATTTTAAGAATGAATATACATAATTTATTAGGGAAATTAATTTCTTTAATTTTGATTTCAAATTTCGGAGGAATTGGTAAGTCTATTACATCAACCCCAGTGTTCAAATAGTACTCATTTTATCGACCCCCGAAAAGAATGAAATGTAAAATCGACCTCGGCGGAGTTTGAACTCATAACGCAAAAGCGGATGAAATGCCGCTAAGCATTTTGCCCGGCGAGCTGACGATCCTGCTAGCACATCGCCTTAGGCTTTTCTTCAATTTTACCACTAAAAAGACCACCACCAGCATTCATGATGCCACAATCGATCAGGTCTGAACATGAATCTACACGTATCTACACAAGTATATATATAAGTCTACACTGATTCAGGCATGAGCAAAGATTTTGATAAAATAAAGCAATCAATAATTTGTGACGCGGCTAGTTTCCCGTCTCTTTGTTACCGATATTGTCCAAGGGAAATGTTGGGGTCCTATGAGAGTTTCTGGCCTGGCACACTAGTTTTGTAGCGAGCGAACTCAAAATGCAAAGAGCCAGGACAAACACGAGGTATTTCATCTTACGTTCTAACAATTCTGCCAATGTACTTGTATTTGGATAAGCGTCTTTATTTTATCGCAGTCTATTCCCCGGGAAAATGAAAAGCAAAGCAACCTCGATTGAATTTGAACTCGGAATGTAAAGCGCCGGAGTAAATGCAACCGGGTATTTTGTTTGATGCTTTAAAACTTCTGCCAGCCAATCTAGCACCCTGCATTAGTATGTTATTGTGTTGAAGGGTGAAAAGCCACGTTAAAAGTTTTGAGATTTGAGCTCAAATGTAAAGAGAAGAAACAAATACAGCAAAGCAAATGCTGCATTTTTGCTCGATGCTTTAACAATACTGCCGTTGCAACCTTATCACTATCATTATGGCAACAATAGCTTCATTGCCTGTGACATCATTCTAAACATTATCTCAAACATTAACAACAATATCATCATCAATATTTACCTGATATAAGGCTGCGAGCTGGCATAATCGTGAGCACGCCGGGCAAAATGCTTAGTGGCATTTCTTCCTTCTTTACGCCTCGAGTTCAAATTCCGCCGAGGTCGACTTTGCCTGTCATCCTTTAGAGGTCGATAAAATAAGTATCAGTTGATCACTGGGGTCGATCTAATCGATCTATACCTGTCTTAAAATTGCTGGCCTAGTACCAAAATTTGAAATTAATATTTATCTGATATGGGCAATAGATTGGGAGAGATCCCCAGAACATGAAATGCAATACTACCTTGCATAGTTAATTGCGGGCCTTTAGATCCTGACTTCAAATCCCATCAACATCTAATTTTGCCTTTCATCATTTCTGGTTCAATAAAATATACGCAAGTCAACAATGTACATGGTATTCAATCGATTTTACTGATCCACCTCCTAAATTCCAAATAAATATTTCTGGCCTTGTGCAACATAACCACTGGCTGTAGCACCACCATTTACCATTGATACATTCCCAATGCACTCATCAACTTTATCGTTACTGTAACTACCAAACGTTTTACATTATAATACGCGTGTATGTTGCGATGTATAGCTATACATACAATATACATAGATACAATATACATAGATATACATACAATGTTATGTGTTAAATATGCTGTGAGTTAAAAGTTATTATGATTAGCATGATTGCAATAAGATAAGATTTGCCCAACCTGGTCGCTTGACTTGCTGAATATCGCAGTGAAATTTCCTATAATAGCACCGAATGTTTTGAATAAGGAAAGGAAATATTAGATCATGCTTAGGCCAACATATCTATAAAATAAGATGAGATGGTCACAAGTTGAATCCATTTCGATCAGGACTAACCTAAGACTAAACAACAACAGCAACATCATTATCAACGTTGATGCATAGTCGTGTACGCGCACACACAAATGTATACATACGTATACTCATACATACATACACACACACAACACATATATGTATATATACACACACATATATATGTATATATATGTGTATATATATGTATACACACACAGACGCACATATATATATACTCATATACACACTCAAACTTAGATGGCTGTTGAATCCCTTGAGTTCATTCACTACAAAATCGGCCCTCTCATAAACACTAAATGCCTTCACCACCACCATCACCATTAATCTCATGACAAACTAAATGGATCATAAAAATAAATCTATGAAGACATTAAGGCAAGCAATAGCACCAGAACTGATCCAGCGCCAAACCAGATAACTAGTGTATAAGGATAATTATAAATCGTAGATTTGTAGGGATAATGTCTGCATTTGCCAGTGTATAAGGATAATTAAGGATGGTGTCTACATTTGCTATGATCAGATTTAAAATATGTGAAGATGTGTGTTTTGCTAGTGTATGGTGTTGGTGGCGTGTAGTAATGATAGAGGTGCTCTCATATTTATGTGATCCTGCTGTTTGTTGTCGTTTGCTCCTCGATCAACACTGATCGTGAAAACCAATGTCCAGTGGCTTTCTAACTATGACAATACTGATCTTCAAAGGATATCTAGTACTATAATGTCTAATGGTAGGCTGTGATTATAAGGCGTTTTGTCAGATATTTCTAGCGAGTCGAACTGGCGGCATCGCTAGAATGTCGGATAGTATGAACTTTGGGGCTCTGACTTGTCACTTGACAAAAAGATTTAAGAAAAACGGTCCTTCGTTGTGCTTCCTAATATTCTGTAGCGATATACCTGTTATACGGCTGTAACTTTTGTTAAAAGAGTTATGCATAAATGTGTGATATCGAGTTGTGATGAGAGAAGTAAGAAAGAGTTGAAATTGACGGAGGAAATTTTACATTTGTGTGTGAAATTGAGCAATAAGCATACAAGAGTTACATTAATTTGTGATATTAAACTGTGGCGATAGAAAAATGTTATGTGTCTGTATGCTTGCAAGGTGTGATAGCATTAATTACATTGGTGTAACATGACGATGGAGTCGAGAAGAACACCTTGGACGAAGGTCATATTTCTTCTCTGTGGCGCAAAATCCTTTTCTAAAATATTAGACTCTGCTTCATTTTCCGATATACCAGCGTTTATTTTCCTATTAGTAGATGTAGTAACTTGACCTGCTAAAATCAGTAGACAAATCATTTGAACAGTTTACATTACTGTAATTCACACCATAGTGGTGGTGGTGGTGACTGTACTAATTTGTTTTAAGCTTACGCATCTAAAGACAACATGTTCCACATGATAAGTTTGTTGGTTCTAGAAATCTCGAACCATTTACTTTGCCCTCAGCGTATCCCAAGCTTGTCTCAAGCAGAGTACATACGGGTTATTAAAGAACATCAACACAACATCATCCTGTGACAACAACCAATAATAATAATAATAATAATAATAATAATAATAATAATAATAATAATAATAA
>NC_068985.1:125495157-125499296 GCF_001194135.2 Octopus bimaculoides
AAAACTTTCAAAATACAAAGACCTGGAAATAGAGATAACTCGAATGTGGAATCTAAAAACAGAAACAATTCCTATCATAGTAGGTGCCTTAGGTATAATAAAAAAATATTCAGACAAATACATAACAAAAATAGCAGGACTTACAAATATATATATAACATACAGAAAATTGCACTACTGGGTACTGCACACATTCTACGCAAAACACTTTCAATACAGTAAACATAAGAGCACCACAGCAAACCACAGCACATACCCAAGGCGCACAGAGCTGCGCTCGGTAGTGAAGTGAAAGCACGTTATAAAAATAAAACTACTGAATAATAATAATAAAAGCAAGCTCCCTCACTGCCGCTATGTGTCAAATATTCACCAATCACAATGCTCAATTATAATTACCCAGAGTAATTACAAGAACGTTTCCGTCAATGATAGTGTTTTTTTTAACTTTCACAATTAACACATCTCACGCAAACATGCATTTGCTATTCTCCTTACTGAAATCCCAAGGAAACTATTCTTCATTACTAGGAAGAGTCAACAAATCAACACTGCCTGCACCACCTTCTCTACACTGTCAGTAAAAAATATAAATTAAAATAATTTATTTCGCTCTGTGCAAATATCTTATGAATTTTAAAAAGATATATATATATATAAATTTCCAAATGCAATAATTAATTACTGCTTATCTCTGAGCTGTTCTTAAATTGAGTAATTATCACATTGAGATATTTCCACGTTTACCTATTCTTTAATTGAGTCATTGTTAAACTGTGTTGTTCCTTCTATTGAGTACAACTCACACTCGTAGCTTCTTATGCTGAGTGTGTCTTCTGACTAGCTGTTCTTACAATGAGCAATTATAACATTGAATAGTTATTACACTGAGGTATTATTATATTAAGCAGTAGTTCTGAGATTGAGTCATTCCTAAACTAAGTATGTCTTACACTGAACAGCTCTGAAATTGCTATATTCTTATTTGGAGAACGTCTTACATTCAGTAGTGTTTAGATTGCTCACTTATTGCATTTATTAGGTATTCTTACACTGGGCTGTTCTTACATTGAATATCCTTTACATTGAGCGATTCATTTAACGATTAGCTCTGGCACTGAAATAATCATATATTGAATCATTATTTAACTGAGTATTACTTACAGTAAGGTTTTCTTAAATTGACGAGTTTCTACATTGTGTCTTCATGTATTCAGCAGTTCTTATATTGAGAAATTCCTACATTAAGTAAGTGTTATAACGAGTTCTTCTCGCATTGAGCAGTTCTTAAACTAACCAACTCTTAGACTGAGCAGGCCTTATGCTGGAGCAATTCTTACAATGGTCAATATAATGGTCAATTCTTAAATCTAGCAATTCTTACAATGACTAATTCTTGCATTGTATAATTCTTACAGTGGGTAGTTGCTACACTGCCCTATAAATACATTAAGTTAGTTATGTAGTGAGTCATTATTATGTATGGCATTTCTTACTTTGAGCTATTCTTACATTGAACCACTATCACATTGACCAATTTTGAATTGAGTAATCCTTATATTTAGTGAATATTACCTTAATCAATTCTTAACTAAAACTGTTCTTGCATTGACCAAATTTGCATTGGGAAATTTTTACATAGAAATAATTTATGCATTGGGCAATTCTTCAACTGATCCATTCTTAACATTGATGGATTCTTAAATTCTGTAATTATTTCATTGAGCTTTCACCGAATCATTCTGATTGTTGTAAAATGTATTCATCTCATCGTTATAATTTTTGTTTCAAATTAAAACAGTTGTTTTCAGTACATTTGTTTGTAATTTTTTTCATTACGCTGTTGTTGCTGTTGCTGATTTTGTGCAGGTATTTGTTTCTGTGACAACTCTTCCAGGCGCAACCAGAAAAGAACAGAGGAAACGAGAGAAAAAAACTTCACTCCATTTATATTACTAGCATTACCTATATTACCTACTCTGTGTTGTATGTGACAGTTAATTAATAAGTTACCCCTATCGAGATGGTTTCAAATTCTCGGTTGAAGTTTTTAAAATTTTATTTACAGCATAAATTCATTGCAACAGAATGGCATGAAAAGCACTAAGTCCTATTACTACCTTCTATATATTCATAACCTTGTGCCTAAGTATGTAAGAAATCAATATTAGATAAAATAAAATCCAAGGAGAGTGGTAGTAGTCCGCATAGGCAAGGCTTGTTTTATTAGTAGAAAGCGAAAGAAAGAGCGCAGTGAAATTATCACGCGTCCCATATCAGTGGCAGCCACTTTCTCAAACATTGAGGCCTTGAAACTCTACTTTCTTTTATTTCCATTCTCTCTACTTTACTTTGAAGAAGGCCCCAATTCGAAATGTTGGACATTCCACCTCACACGTCAATTTGACTTTACTCTTTCTCTCACGTTTTCCAAGTAGTCAATATGTTATATTTTATCCCAATTTCATTCAATTAACGAATTATTTCTTTCTTTCTTTCTTTCTTTCTTTCTTTCTTCCATCCCTTTTTTGTATATCTCACTTTCCACATTTCTGTTTTACTTTCTCTCCTTGTTTCTTTCTTTCATTTTTCTTTACTTTATCTCATTCCATGTTACTTTCTCTCCGTGCAAAATGAGAACCTTACGTCTTCTAAATTTCAATCAAATTTGTTTTACTAAGATAACGGGTTCGATTCAGTTCGATTCATCCTTTACCAAGTTGTAACTTCCTTATATCAATGTATTTTTGGTGTTTCAACTTCTGTAAATACCAACAGATGACTGCGAAAGTTGAGTATTGAGAATGTATTTGCGGTAAACGTTTCATGTACGCAGGCATCTTTTCATGTAGGTGTTGTGTGTATGTATATATTATTTCTTTATGTATTAGTGTTTAAAATAATTTATAAGATAATTTTCTGATAACAACGAAATATTTCAACAGACATGAATAAGTCGATGGTTATGTCTTTGGTCAATTGCTGATACTTCGGTAAGGTAATATAAGCTCTAAAGTATGTATGTATGTACGTATGTATGTATGAATGTATGTATGTGGATGCGCAATGACCCAGTGGTTAGGGCAGTGAACTCGCGGTCATAGGATCGCGGTTTCGATTCCCAGACCGGGCGATGTGAGTGTTTATTGAATTGAACGAAAACACCTGAAAAAGCTCCACGAGGCTCCGGCAGGGGATGGTGGTGAACCCTGCTGTACTCTTTCACCACAACTTTCTCTCACTCTTACTTCCTGTTTCTGTTGTGCTTGTAATTCAAAGGGTCAGCCTTGTCACACTGTGTCACGCTGAATATCCCCGAGAAGTACGTTAAGGGTACACGTGTCTGTGGAGTGCTCAGCCACTTGCACGTTAATTTCACGAGCAGGCTGTTCCGTTGATCGGATCAACCGGAACCCTCGACGTCGTAAGCGACGGAGTACCAACAACAATGTATGTATGTATGTATGTATGTATGTATGTACTAAACCCAATGCAGTCCTTGAGGATAAGTCTGCTTGATCAGGGCTGACTTAGTCGAAATAAATCAATAGACTAGGGAGATGAGGTGGCAGTGCGTACGAGGTGGCACATTTCTGAGTCATGGCATGACTACAGAAATGTGCAACTCCTCCGATTTTGTTTCCCCATAACATTCTTAAAAATACATATTTTTAATAAATGTATCCAGAGATACATTTAAGATGAAGCTATTTGGAACAAAAACAAAACAGAAATGGGGGAGAAAAAATTGCAAAGGAAGAGTCATTTCTTTGCACCAATGAATATGTTTCAGGATAATTTTCCAGAGATATATTTTTGGGTTTGTAGGCTACGAATATCTTGATAAAATTATTTTTAAAAAATGAATAGCATCGGAAACATAACTTATATCTTTTTTCAGTCATTTGATTGCGGCCATGCTGGAGCACCACCTTGAAAAGTTTTAGTCGAACGAGTCGACTCCAGTACTTAATTTTATTTTATTTTAAGACTCGTATTTATTCTATTGGTCTTTTTACCGACCTGCTAGGTTACGGGAACGTAAACACACCAACCGCGGTTGTCAAGCGATGGTGGGGGACAAGCACAGGCACAAAGACACACACACACACACACACACACACACACACACACACACA
>NC_068985.1:125499647-125502263 GCF_001194135.2 Octopus bimaculoides
AAAAAAAAACCTTGTAGGTAAATTCTCTAAATACTATATTAATAATCATATACATAGTTATAACAAGGGATTGGAAACAAGCCTCTCGACGTGCAGCCAATACACGCCAAACGATGCTAAAAACCATCTAAAAACCACATGGAGAGGCTTGTTTCCGATCCCTTATTATAATTGTTTATAATTATTAATATATATATGTGTGTGTGTGTGTGTGTGTGTGTGTGCGCGTGTGTGTGCATGTATGTGTGCGTGTGTGTTTTGTGTCTGTATTTGTCCCCCTTTCACTGCTTGACAACCCGTCGCTGTTGGTGTTTTCACGACCCCGCAACTTAGTGGTTCGGCAAAAGAGACGTATAGAATAAGTATCAGGCTTAAAAATTAAGTCCTGGGTCGATTTGTTCGACTAAAACTCTTCAAGGTGGTGCCCCAGCATGGCCGCAGTCAAACGAATAAAAAAAGTATATATGACGGTTTTCCTTCAGTTTCCTTCTACCAAATCCACTCACAAGATTTTGGGCGGCCCCAAACTATAGTAGTAGACATCTACCCAAGGTGCTACGCAATGGGACTGAACCGGGAACCATGTGGTTGGGAAGCAAGTTTCTTAACAGACAGCCACTATTAAAAATTAAGCATTTAACAAAGATATGTGGGAGGGTGAATATTAAAAAAAAAGATATATATATATACATATATCTATATATATATATCCATTATCTTTCATACATAATCGTAATCTACATCATCTGGAAAATGTCATTAAACAAATACAAAATATAAAAAAAGTGTTATGGGGCAACAAATTCGGTGGAATGCACACATTTTTTTAGCTATGCCAAGGCCATTTGACAATCAACTGGGATTCTATTGCAGAACATATAGTGCAAGTGGCTTCCACAACAACCAAGTGCTGACACCAGCATTGCAAGTGAAATTTTAGTAGTGATAAATGTAATTGAGATGACTTAGTGTGACTGTAGTTTGTGGTTGTCGACTAATGTATCACAAAATATTCAACAATCGTGCATAAGTTACACGGTTTAAAATGTACAGATCAAGGATGATTGTGCTATGACAGTATATCTGTAAGTTGTAATTTCGAACTCCCAGTCATCGAGCTGCGGCAGTAAGTTCGTCACGGTTCCTGGTTGTATTTCTCGCTTCATTTCGTGTGAGTACACTTGAAACAAAAATTAGATGTGTTACTTTTGTATTGTTTAGTCTAAGTATTCCAACCGTGACAATCCCATTTTTTTTACCTAGAATGTCAAGATTTCTATTATTTAATGTGTTCCAACATTAAGTAGGTTCAGCTACTTTTTCTAGCAAGTCAAGCATCCTCTTCTTTCGTGGTTTGGTACTTGTTGAGTCATTCTAAATAGCAACAATATAACATTATAAAATGCGTTGGGCCAATTACAGTAGCAGAGCTAGAGAGTGTGTGCCACCCGGAGCAGCCCTTTTATTTACTGCCTCCTCTCAAGAGGCCCCAAACTACAGCTCCCATTAAAGCGTTACCCAGGATGGACCCCTCTCACTGCCCGTAGCCAGTCTTACTCCAGGTTTTCCTTCCACCCTCTTTCTCTCTGTCTCTTTTTGTGTTTTATTTTTTTACCTTTTCTTCGAACCATCGCTCTGTTAATCTTTGTGTGTGATGACTTAAGCAGAGTAAGAAGGGCTGTTGACAAAAACTTTCTCCAAGGTTTCTGAAATTACAAGAAGAAAGTGGGGAATATTGCTGGGCAAAAAAAAAAAAAAAAGGAAACAGAAAAAACCGACCTGAATGCTTGCAACAGAGTGAGACTCACATAAAAGCATTGATGGGTGAAGTCGTATTGCTAAAGAAAGGTGAGGACAGATTACGTTAAAATATTTAACACTAAACTACAATCAGCTTCATTGATGCCCACCACTTCCACTTCCACTTCCACTTCCAATTACACCTCCGATGCAGTGATTATTACCACGGAATGTATGTTAATGTTTTCTCACTCTTAAACTGCCAAACTACTCCAAGACAGCTTAAACATAGCAGTGCCAGTTTGGCCTTATAACCTAAAGTAAATATTTAAAGTTTACTTGTATTGAATATCAAAACGACCTTTTGTCAAACGAGTTTAACTCACCAACAGACACAAGCATGTATGTACATTCTTGCTTTTGGTCTACTTTTTTTTAAAATTCCTTGCAAAAACAGAAAGACCCTATCCGTAGCTCACACAGTAGACACTTTTTATTAGAATTTAGACATCAAGTAGATAATTGTGAAGGTAGGTGTGAATGTTCGTATGTATGAATATATGTATGTATGCGTACATCCATGTCATTGCATAGTTTGGCTTACCTACATGTACATGTACATATGTTTCGTATGTCCATAAGTTTTATCTGCATAATCTGCAGATAAAACCTATGGAATGTTTTGACATCTTTCGACGTCTCCAGTAATGGCGTGTAATTTCTTAATTAACCATAGCCTTTCTGGTTCTGTGATGTTTAACTTTGAAGATTATTTCTGACATGTGTTATTACATAAAATTCTCTGATATATGCATGTATGTATGTATGTATGTATGTATGTATGTATGTATGTATGTATGTATGTATGTATGTATG
>NC_068985.1:125502273-125505114 GCF_001194135.2 Octopus bimaculoides
GTGTATGTGTGTGTGTGTGTGTATGTATGTATGTATGTATGTACGTATGTATGCATGTATGTATGATTTTTCTTTGAGTTCTATTTAAGTTCTTGAGAGAGTTCAAGTCGGTTGCTAACAAAGCGACAAGACTTTTTGAGTTAAGAGAGTTCCTTGTGTGTGTAATTATCTGGTTGAGTTGCAGTGCTGGTTGAACTGTTGATGCATGCACCCAAGTGTGTGCATCTATTCACACAAGAATCTCAGATGGAGAATTTTTTCAAAATCTTCACTGTTCCACAAATAGATTGGATTTGGCGAATATATGTATGTATGTATGTATGCATGTATGTATGTATGTATGTATGTATGTATGCATGTATGTATGTACGTACGTATATATGTCCTTATTGAAACATTCAAATATTCAAATATTTCAAGATTTTATGCAATAGAGAAAGAGACGGTTTCTAACCTAGATACACGACTCCTTCATTGAAATTTCAACAGGGCATGTATGTATGTATGTATATATGTATATATGTATGTATGTATGCATATATGTATGTATGTATGTATGTATGTATGTGTGTATGTATGTATGTACGTATGTATTATGTATGTATGTATGTATGTATGTATGCATGTATGTATGTATGTATGCGTGTAGATTTGTATGCTTTGTTTTATGCATGTCTTCTCATGCATATACCTGCATATCTAGACATGCTCATATATACTTAAATGATAAACTTCTGGAAAGTTTTACAGATTTTTATAGTTCGATTGATGGCTTAGATCTGGTGTCTACGATCAGTTTTCTCCATTCTGGTTTTGAGAAGACTAATTTCTCAAGATTGGTATTTAGGCAGCCCCAATAATTACAGGTATAAACCTGGACTTGTAATCTAGATAAAGTAACTGCAGATTTCTCAATAGGTGTTCTCTTTTTCACTGATCTTCAATGTTCTCTTTTTCACTGATCTTCAGCTTTATGTTAACATCCGCTGGGCAGCTGATTTTCATAACTGTACTGTTTCTCTTCCAAAATCATTATATCAGGTCTATTGTGTTTACATTTGAAGTACTCCTTTTTATTATGAGTGGCTATGGCTTTCATCATACTGAGTTCTCATTTCTTTGTCCTCGGGGTTATCCTTTCGTCGGATCTCGTTGTACAGTGTCTTAGCTACATTATGTCTCATACCGCGATGACATTTTCGGAGAACTGCTTATGATGTGGATAATATCTTTGGTGTTAACTCAAGACAGTCCGCATCGGTTGTCACATCTTACTGCTTTTCCTGAATCTCTGTCCCTTCAGTGCATCAAGTTTTTAGTTGATATTTTCTGTTCATGGATGGCAAACGCATAACCTTCATCCCTCGGACTTCCTATCTACAAAAGCCTTCATATGCCTTACTGCTATATTCATAACCCTAACATCCGAACTATTCCTCTATTTGACTGCTGTAGCTCGAGAATTCCAGGATAATCAGCCAGCTGCTCTGTCGTCCATATCGAGAGCTGCCCAGACCAGCCTGGGTAGTTCATCTAGGTATGGACAGATAAGAAAGGAGAAGCCAAGTTATAGTGTGCTATTCAGAGGACACATTTTTTACTAGTGATATTTTTATGAAATATAAAGCATATGTAACAAAAGTTATTCACAACGAAATGACGAGGAGAGTATTGTATAATAATATTGTATAAATAACGAGGATGGTATTGTATAATATTAAAAATATCTTTTATCTTTTGCTTGTCTCAATCATTGGATAGCGGCCATGCTGGGCATCACCTTCAAGGATTTTAGTTACTTATTTTGAATATAAGTTTGGTACTTGTTATATTGGTCATTATTGCCAAACCGTTCAGCATGTAAACAAAGCAACACCGGTTGTCAAGTGGAGGGGAGACAGATACAAAATGCAAAGACATACGCATATAAATACACTCACTCTCTAGCCCCCCCTCTCTATCTCACACACACGACGAAACTTTTTCACTTTCCGTCTACCAAATTCATTCACAAATCACTGGTCCAAGGTGCCACGCTGTAGGACTGAACCAGAAAACATGTGGTTGAGGGAAGCAAGCTTCTTACTGCATAAATAGATTATAATAGAGTTCCCCCACCACCGGCATAATTTTCAGAAGATAAAAGAAACGAACGTCAAAGCTGGAATGTCATTCGTCTAGTAGGGCAGCTCTGACCTAGGGCTAAACAACATCATACATAATGCACACACAATACACACCGAGATACTTTATGCAGCCACAAGGTCTCTTCCAGTGAAATGGTTATAACAGAAAACAGAAGGCAAAGACAGGAATGACACAGAAGAATATGGACTGAAGCAGTATAAAATGGTGAATAATGTTATACATTCTTTGTTAAGCTATTTTGAATTGTACCATTTTGTGTGTCACATATTCATCTCGTTGTTGTTCGTCTTGTCACTATCGTTCACATCGTGTTTGTTTTGAATAATTGTTATGTTATTGTTGGTTGTGATGTTGTTGCTGTTTCTGTGTTTGATGCTGTTGCCGTTTTCTATTTTTCTTTTATATAATTCACTATATTTTATGTAAACAGTTTTAGTTGTCGACATAGTTATGCTGTACTAATATACGTAGGTAGTTATGGATAAATGCCTTTGTATGTATGGCAGTATATATGTGTATGTATGTATGTATGTATGTATGCATGCATGTATGTATGTTTGTATGTATGTATGTATCTATCTATGTACATACATATATACATATATAGATAAAAAGATATACATATATGCATATATGTATATATATATATATATATATATATATATATATATATATATATATATATATATATAT
>NC_068985.1:125505804-125506750 GCF_001194135.2 Octopus bimaculoides
TATATATATATATATAAATGTATATATATATATATACACATTAAATATACATCCACGTATAAAAATACATGTAAGCATTTTCATTTGTGGACAGAAATGTGTACACACGCATACGTACACAAACATATATACACGAATATATTAAAATACATATACATATATATATATAAATATATATATTATATCTGCACATATACAAATACACAGATACACAGAAACACACACACACACTTATAAACGTATCTGAGTATTCATATATACCTATATTTATATATATGAGTGTTAAGTCAATTTCAATAAAACAGTGTATGATACTCTAAAACAAAACACATGAACAAATAAGCACGAATTAACATCTGGTTATATATTGGAATAACAGAAGTCTGCTTTAATGTTCTCGACAAAGAAAGCCCGTTTACTCTGTAAATATTATTCAACAATTTGAGCCGGTTTCTGTACGAATACATACATACATAGATACATACATACGCAGATATATATATATGTGTATGTATATATATATATATATATATATATATATATATATATATATATTGCATATGTATATATATATATATATACATATATATGCGTATGTATGTATGTATGTATGTATGTATGTACGTATGTATGTACGTATGTATGTACGTATGTATTTGTATATACACCGCACATATACAATATATATATACTATTATATATATTGTATATATGTATATATATATATATATAGTATATATATGTACATGTATATATAGTATATATATATATATATTATACTGAAATATATATTGAAGAAGATAAATATGTTCATTTGAATATATAAGTTTTTGCGTCATAACTCCTTTATTATTATTAATATACATATATATTAATTTATATAAGGCATTTTATTGTAAAAATTGCCCAGCAACGACGGGCTGCTCCGCTAGTATATACACACACA
>NC_068985.1:125507411-125507992 GCF_001194135.2 Octopus bimaculoides
ACACACACACACACACACACATATATATATATATATAAACAAATAGTAAATGAGTATATGCATATATACGTACAGGTATGTGCATACCGACATCCACCTGTATGTATAGGTGCATATCTGGGTACAGGACATTGCAAACAAACGTAGACGAGAACACACGAGCCACATAGAGAACATTCTCCTTCATCAGCCACCCACGTTTTAACACCGGCGTTTCGACGAGCTTATATACATATATACGACAGGCTTTCAATCTCCATCTACCAAATCCATGATCAAGACACTTTATTTCACGTTGCTCCAGTCCACTCAGCTGGCAAAAATGAGTAGTACCTGTATTTCAAAGCGCCGGACTTGTCACACTCCGTATCACGCTGAATCTCCCTGAGAACTAAGTTAGGGGTACACGTGTCTGTGGATTGCTCAGTCACTTGCACGTTAATTTCACGAGCAAGCTGCTCCGTTGAGCGTATCAGCTGGAATCAACGTCGTCGTAACCGACGGAGGACTCCTTCATATCTGAAGGGCATCTGCAAGCCTTGTAGATTATATATACACACACACATATATATACATACATA
>NC_068985.1:125509418-125512279 GCF_001194135.2 Octopus bimaculoides
TATATATATGTCTGTCTGTATGTATGCATATATACGACAGGCTTTCAGTTTCCGTCTATCAAATCCACTCACAAGGCTTTGGTTGGCCCGAGGCTATAGTAGAAATCATTTGCCTAATCAAATTTCCCACCCGCTCCATCAAATTTCAGGCCTTAGTTTTGAACAGAAAGGATTCTTATTATCATTATTATTATTATTTCATTGCGTTTAGATGCAACGCGATGGTGTCAGCCATTTTCTTTCACATTAACCTCTCCCACTTTTTTCTCCAATTGAAAATAGTTGCACTATACCAAATAACCTGCACAGCCCAAACTTTGATAACGGTTAATCAAGTTCTTGCCATTTAATTTCTGATTTGCACAGAAGAGTCTGTTCTGCTGATATTGTTTTGTACTCGACTTGTGTAACACATAACCTGATTAGGCTTTGCTATGCTTTACTATTTCACTTCTTCCACCACTACATTCAAACCTTTTAACTTTATTTTATACCTCGTGTGCATGCGTCGTTTCTCTTCCGGCAGAATATCTAGAGCGTTTGAAAAAACTGCTTTATAGTATTCCTTTCGGCTCCCTACATTCTAAGCTTTAGTGTCAATTCCCGCCGAAGTTACCTTTCGTCCCTGTCGATAAAATAAATGTGTCAAGTACTGGGCTTAATGGTATCGACTGGCTCGTCCTCTCAAAATTATTGATCTTGTGTCTAAATTAGAAACCATTATTATTGATAGTGTTGCCGTTGTTGTTGTTGTTGTTGTTGTTGTTGTTGTTGTTGTTGTTGTTGTTGAGGATGGTTTCATTGTTGGGTTTTTTTCTATTCTCTATATTACGTATATTCAATTTCCTTTATTTTTCTATCATTCGCTTGCATGTAAGTCCCCTCACTTTATGTCTGTGTTTTGCCTTGACCCTTCATCCGTCACACTGACGGCGAATAAAAGACATCATAATCATGGTCACGATCATCATCCTCCTCCTCCTCATCATCATCATCATCATCGTCGTCGTCGTCGTCGTCATCATCTTCATTGAAGGAAATGGATTGGCAGAACTGATAATAAGAGTGTCCTAAAAAATGCCTTGCGGTATTTGTTCCGATTCTTTACCTTCGACATTTAAAACTTTTGCGAAGACCAAGTTTACTTTCTCTTGTGTCGGAGTCGATGAAATAGAATAGCAGTCAAGTATTAGGATTGAATTGCGTGACTAACTCTTTTTCTTGTGAATGCTTAGCCACACACAAGTTAATCCAGTGGCGGGCAACTCAATTGATTAGGTACCAGAATCCTTATCACCAAGCGACAGAGATCCAACATGCACATGCATGCTGTACTCCTCCTCCGCAACTTTCTCTCACTCTTTCTTCCTGTTTCTGTTGTGCCTGTAATTGAAAGGGTCAGCCTTGTCACACTGTGTCACGCTGAATATCCCCGAGAACTACGTTAAGGGTACACGTGTCTGTGGAGTGCTCAGCCACTTGAACGTTAATTTCACGAGCAGGCTGTTCCGTTGATCGGATCAACTGGAACCCTCGACGTCGTAAGCGACGGAAGTGCCAACAACAAAACAACAATGTAGTAACGAGACTGGCACCACGTAATAACTTACAAATGGGTGTGCTTTTTGTACTTTAGCCAGAACACCCAATGTAGTTTTATCCTGCGCTCTTTATAAAACACTTAATGTCTTTAATGTTATTGACCAGATGTATGTAGTCTAGACACATGATAGATGAACACAATATAACAGGCGACGACAAAAAATATATGCAAGCCAAGACGTAAAGACAAGAGCTACATATACTTATCTCTCTTAAACACTCGCGCGCACACACACACACACACACACACACACGCTCGCACACGCGCATGCGCATATATACATAAATAACCCCCGAGTATTTCGTATAGTCTTGTATTTCTTTAAGGCTGGCAGGTTTCTAAATTTGAAACTTATCAACCTCAGTGTAAATGCTTTTTTAATATCGTATTTCTAACACGTTTGATACTAGACCTTAATTACTATGGTATATTTGTCTCACTACGGCAATTTAGGAACGCTTTCTTTTCCTTAATCTTAGAAAATATCACTCCCTAATATCATGTCACTCATTGCTTCAGGGACTCATATGATAGATCGCCTAACGATTCACAGATCAACCATGCTAAATAGTATTAGTAAAATAAAATAAATAGCATGAAATTATTTCGCTGTATTGTGTATTATTAGATTTCTCTCGCATCGTTATTGTCAAATTTATTTCACATTATGCTCATTATGCCGGTTACTAATCTGTACCGGTTGTATGATTAATTTCATAGATACACTACAAAAATTTTGACGGTATCTTTCAATGCTTGTCTTCGCTTTCCAGGCTTAAAAACCTGTAGTTTTGATATTATTTCATATGATGGCACTTTTAATAGCAAGGGGTCAGAAAAATGTAAGAGGGAAAATTAACAGAATTAGCAGAATAATTAACAGAGTATTGAACAAAATACTTTACAAATACCGTCGGGGAAAACTTTGCTATTTCTTCTTCCGGAGTAAATAGAATATAGTAGCAATGGGTTAATGTGCAGTGGAAACACTTGATTACTATAAACAACTAATCTATGCAGGTCTTTCATCATGATAGGAGTGTCCTATGTATGTATGTATGTATGTATGTATGTATGTATGTATGTATGTATGTATGTATGCATGCATGCATGTATGTATCTATTATGTATGTATGTATGCATGCATGCATGCATGCATGCATGTATATATGTATGTATGTATGCATGTATGTATGTACGTACTAGGTCTGATCAATAAGTATCTGGACTATTGCCATAGTAGCAAAGCTAAAGCTTG
>NC_068985.1:125512289-125514398 GCF_001194135.2 Octopus bimaculoides
CATGCATGTATATATGTATGTATGTATGCATGTATGTATGTACGTACTAGGTCTGATCAATAAGTATCTGGACTATTGCCATAGTAGCAAAGCTAAAGCTTGCAGAGTAAAGCCACTTGGTACAGATTGACCTTAAACCCTGTTGTGCATGTGCACTAAGTTTTAACGTTCTAGCCCACTTCCGCTGTTTACAGCAGTGCTTGGAAGGAAGGTGTGTAACGGGTGATCATCACATTGACCATGGCAGAGAAAGTTGTCATGGCGACACCTGTTCAGAGGCCTACGCAAAGTTGCAGAAAGTGTATGGAGAGCTGCACACAAGTGTACGAGTCGTTTAGACGTTTCTAAGATGGCCGAAAAAATGTTAATAGTGGCGAACGTTCTGGGAGACTTGCAATCAGCAAAACTGAGAAAAACATCGCAGATGTGCGTGCAGCTGTGAGGGGAAATCGTCTAATCACCATCCGTGAATTATCAGAGGATGTGCAGATTAGTTACGGATCAGTTCAGTCCATCATCCCTGAAGACTTGGGTATGAGACGCGTGTCTGTCAAATTTGTAACAAAACTGCTTTCAGTGGATCAAAATGACACTCGGGTTTCTCTTGTACAAAATCTCCTTGATTGTGCCGAGAATGATGAAAACATTTTGAAAAATTTGCGTAGAGCTCTGAGCAGGTATCGCCAAGCTTTTGGCAAAATTTGATGTAGACTCTCTACTCAACTTTCTCTGTTATGGTCAATGCAAAGAACACACGTTACTTTGAAGTATATATGTATATGTAACATATTCTCCTATATGTAACATATGGTATAATTATAAACAAAGCAAATTTTAGCTATTTCTCCGCAGACTGAAAAAAATATACACACACACACATATGAAATGATAAAGGTGGCTAGACGCAATATAAAATCAAAAAGAAGGAGTTCAATTGTCACTAATAATGAATGAGGGTGCATTGTAGCACACGCATTACTAGAAATAAGAGTCAAATACCCCCATAGCCACAAACATAGCACAAGTCTATGTATTGTCAGGAGAGCTAACCGCCCCATAACGAGCGTGGGTAGTAAATTGTCAAGCTAATTTTGCTTGAAATTAAAGCTCATCAGTAGTACTACTCCATCGTTTACATTCAAGTCAAATCCAACCTGTCAGTATATAGATTTTGCCCTAAGATTCAATATGTGTGCATGTGTGTGTGTGTTTGTGTGATGTGCGCATGTACACATGCATACATACATACATGCATATATAAGGGGCATTCGTACAATTTCCGACCACAAAAATTTCATTCAAATAGCTTTGGTAGACTATAGGCTAACACTTGTCCAACGTACCGCGATTGAACCTCGGATCATCTGGTTTTGTATTGAACTTTGTAACAACACAACTGTATCTGTACTTTATATGAAATAGAGCTCCTCAGAAAACAACATTTAAAATGGCATTATACATAAATTAACATGCTTGAAATAGTGACTAGAAAATGAATGAAAACTCAGCATAAATACGCAATATCATGTACTGTTAACTATCCCAATAGGATGCCAAATAGCATGAGTTATATCTACCATGTGGTGAGCGAGTAAAATACCTCAGGGAAGTGCTAGGTGTACCAAATTCACATATGGTAAGGTTTCATATATAAAATATAGGAAGTTGAAAGACTTCGATTAACTAAATTTATTAGCCATGCAATTAGTAAGTAAAAATATTCTGTAGGGAATATGAAAAATATAAACACAACAAACAGGGTGGAAGACTCCAATAATATCAAACGGTTGAAATTATTGGGGGGAGAAAAAATTGCTGGAAGAGTGACGTCATCTATGTGCGTAACAAAAATGTCATACTACAGACCAAATGAAAAATAAAACAAAATAACAATGTCAAATAGAGAAGACATTAAGACTCCAAGAGAAATAGCAAGTAAATACTAAGGAGGTAGCCATATACCATGCTCCACGGTGGCTTACAAATTAGATTATTGAATGTGTGCTTTATTTAATTATTATTAACTTAGTTAACTAATATATGTGTGTGTGTTTTCGTATATGTACATATATATATATGCATATAAGCATATATATATATATATATATA
>NC_068985.1:125515214-125517702 GCF_001194135.2 Octopus bimaculoides
ATATATATATATATATATATATATATATACATATAACACATACGCATACAAACATATATACTGTACACGCATACATTTGCAATGAAACCACTGGGGATAAAAGTAATTTAACATGCACTGTTGTAGAAGTCATATGCTCGACAGATGTGAACATCTCAGCGATAATCAGTGTATATTAAAGAGGACATTTCTAGACAACTGCCGCAGAACCTTGGATATAATTTAACTTTTGAACCCATGCTACATTTCGTTATCCTACAGAAGCCTGGGTGATTTACCACGCGAAAGTTGCTTATTTTCGTTTTTAGCCAAGACAATAATAACTCTTCACCCTCTTACGATAATCTAATACGTTTACGTCAGCGGCCTGCCAAGTTGTAACTGTTATACATTGCTGACATTTTACTGATAGATTTCTTCATAGGGGACAAGAAAAAAAAATATATATGTGTGTACGAGGGGATGTTGAAATGTTCCTGGCTTTAAGGGTATCTAGAAAGGCCTGGCTGGAGGCCCACACTTCAGAGTTCTTTTATAGGGCTTAGAAATGCTGAAGGTCGCTGCAATAAGTGTATGAATCTGAATAAAATCATAATTAGCTGATCCACCTGTATTTTCTTTTACTGAAAGCCATGAACTTTTCAGCATCCCCTCATAGCATAGAAATACATACAGGAAAGCTAAGGTTTCAGAACAAGATGTCAACCAGCTAAAATGCACATTACAAATACAATCTGTAAGCAGAAGAGTAGAAATATGAAACACGTTGCTCCAGTTCAGAAATCGACATTGTCTTTGTTGTCTACATTTAACCGATGGTGCTTTGTACATTTGTTAGAAAACCAGCTCCTTCCTCACAGAAGAACTTTAAAAACGCGTGCGTATGTGTGAGTGTGAATGTGTGTGTGCATTTATACATATGCAAGTGATGTGTCCTCACACACACCCACACACACACACACACACAATACACACTCACACATTCACATACATACGCACAAACACACAGATATGTGAATGTGTGCACGTGAGTTATTTTTTATTTTCTATGACTTTACAATTGATGTTGATCCATTTATGATCTTGATGCTCCGTGGCACGCCCCAAAACATTGTTACAATTTGCACCAGACTCGAGATAAGTACTGCGGTTGATGTTCAATCCATATTGCTTTTTCTAAGGCATAGTCAGCATAACAGCTAGAAGTATCTTTATCACGACATTAGAGTGCATCATGAAATCAGGAAGTAGCTCCGTTACTGCAGTATTGTTTGAGAATAGGAAGGCTTCCTTCAAATCCGTTTGCACATACATACATACATACATACATACAATCACACCCCTTCACGCACACACACACACACACACACACACACACGCACACACACATATATATATACATATATACATTCATAAGGTTCTCAGAACCATAAAGAAGAAAGCTAACTAAATGTCTACAGATACAAGATATTAGTAGAACTGTCAAAATATGTAAAACCTTTTAAAAGTTTATTATGTAAGTACATATGCACGTGGAACTATATGCATGATTATACATACGAAAAACAAACCGTTCGCATCTGCGCACGTCCGAACTCGAAACACTTGAACATATATCTTCATATCTGCTCAACAACTCCTTCCTTATTGTTGAAATTCCAATGAAGGAACTCAGGATTTAGGTTAGAAAACGAACGCTTTTCTATATTGGCAAGATATCTAGAAGTGAAACTAAATACTAATACACACATGTTTATATATACACATACGTTCATATATACACATACATATAGAAAGAGAGAGAGAGAGAGAGAGAGAGAGAGAAAGAGGGAGGGAAGGAAAAGAGAGTGATAATGTTTACTAGAAGAGGAGATAAAGAGAGATAAGTAAGAATTACAAGAGTCTGTACAATGAAAGAAAGCAAAATTTTATCAGAGAAAAAAATTGAAAACAAAGGATTGATATAAAAAATGTAAGGATATCAGATATAAAAAATAATGAGGAAAAAAGAAAAAAAAATATTTAAGAAAAACCAAAACAGAACTCGGTGAAGCAATAACAACAATATGAGAAAAAATCCCTGACAAAGAAACCACCAACAATTTAGTCTTTTATTGTCTGTTAATTGTTTTGTGATGTTTGTGATAGTTATCCAAATTATTTACTTACAGTTGGTTTCAGCAGTAGACATCCGGTTCTATAGTTGTCTTTCAGATTAAATTTCTATAGCTTCCCTGACTTTTTAATTGTACATATTATTTATACAGACGCATATATATAAACACATACATACATACATGCATGCATGCATACATGCATACATACATAAATTATTAGATTTATATTATCTTTCCAGAAATATTTTTTCATAAAGGGTGAGGGATTCTGAACGAGAAATTTAAACACGCACGCACACACCACTAAGACACACACACACACACACACACACACACACACACACACACACACACACACACACACACACACA
>NC_068985.1:125517911-125524199 GCF_001194135.2 Octopus bimaculoides
ATATATATGTTTATACTGTGTATCTATACATAAATATTTATGAGAAAACCATGTGCAATATTGAATGCGGTAACAATGACTGCGAGGCACTAGCACGTTTATTTTATATAATTCGCACACTTTTATTGAATTAAATACAAAAGCAAAGTGATAATTAGGAATGATATAAATATAAACAAAACACTTAGAAAGATGTTGTTGCGACTTATGATACAGAAACATATAAATGCAAACTAGGTGTGAGGGGGAGAGAGGAGAGGGGAGGAGGTTAGATGAAGAGGGGAGGAGAGTTGAGCCCATGTGGCGCAAAGAAGCGAAGAGAGAAGATTAATCTTTGTTCACGGCACAAATGGGAGTCGGGATGGCCCCTGTGCAAGGACAATCCGAACACGGATAGGTTTTGTAAAGAGTGACCGATAGAGCGGAAATGGCGCGAGACCGAGGTGTCACTGCCGAGTCGGATGTCTCGGAGGTTTTCTTGGAATACAGTTTAATTGTTATGCTACAAATATATGTTAGCAAGGAATTATAATATATACTGTGACCAATGTCAGCCTTTTCTCGCTTTGATTCACTCTATTTTTTGGCACCCTCTTCTCTCTCTCTTTCTCTCTTTCCTCTTCTCTTCTTACACACTCATACACATACATGTATGTATCCTTCATTCTTCCATTCATACTACGTAAGCACACACATACACACAAATGCATATAAGCATATATATGGACAGATATACATATATTAATTTCGAATTTTGGCACAAGGCCAGTAATTTCAGGAGCCCAGTGCTCAACTGGTATTTATTTTATCTACGGCAAAAGGATGAAAGGCAAAGGCAAAGTCAACCTCGGTGGAATTTGAACGGAGAACGTAAAGACGGACTTAATGCTACTAATCATTTCACCCAGCGTGTTAACGGTTCCGTCAACCTGTCGTCTTATAGATATACAGACATATATTAATGTTTGTTTTATAACAAGTCATAATAATTTCTACTATAGGTACAATGCCTGAAATTTTGGAGGAGTAGTCTAGTCGATTTTAACGAGCCCACTGCTTGACTGGTAATTAATTTGTCGACCCTGATAGAATGAAAGACAAAGTCGACCTCAGCAGAGCATTGTATATTTCGTGATAACGATTCTTTTCTACTCTAGGCACAAGGCCCGAAATTTTGGGGGAGGGGGCCAGTTGATTAGATCTACACCAGTACGCAGCTGGTACTTAATTTATCGACCCCGAAAGGGATGAAAGGCAAAGTCGGCCTCGGCGGAATTTGAGCTCAGAACGGAATGACAGACGAAATACCACTAAACATTTCGCCCGGCGTGCTAACCACTCTGCCATCTCGTCGCCTTATGATGAGTTACAATGATTAAAAACAAGTCTACATTAAACTGAAGAATTATTCAATACTTTTTAAAGTGTACAGAATTGTTATATTTTTATATTAAAAGCGGTGAGTAAATCCGAACTTTCGGCCTGCTGGCTTATGAAGAGCAACATATATATTCGACGCTTCCGAAGTTTGTTTATAAAATGTTGTCGCATTCCAAAAGCTATTATTATTTAGAGCTAAATTCGTTGTCAGTGGACAGTTTACCTTAATGGTAGAGCTGGTATCAGAAGGGCGCAGGTTCGAATCCAGTAGCCGTCTGCTGGCAACCCGTTTTTTTTTTCTGTTTTATAAGGGTAAACTACCCAAGATTTTTGCTATTTTCGCGGCTATACTGTGTTCGAAATTTACATAGATCCTCTCAAGATAAATAACGCTGTATTAAGATGGTGATCAAGATTTCCTTTTTTGGTATTAATATTGCTGCGCGAACCGGTGTCTCTAAATATATTAGTTTTATGGAAATTACCAAAGAAGGCATGCACATATTTAACGGAACTACATTGAACTTTGGTGCACATAAGTCATGTTTCTACTCACTGACAACTCATTTTTCTATCCATATTGTCCTCCAGATAAAGGATATTTTGAAAATGTGTTTCAAGCATAAATATTATATCTGATTTGAATATGTATTTCTAAAGAAAAAAAAACACAAAAGAAGCAATTCTTTTTAAGCATCCAACTATTCACTCGACTCTTTCTGTCTTCTGAGGTGTAAATACTTTAAAACGATGCTGCATCCTAGGTATAATAGAGTAATACCCTCAACTGACGACTAGAGTAGAAGTATACTCTACGATTGGAACTTAATATTCTTGTCTTTTGTCTTTCCATACTATGTTTCGCATTTACACATTCACGCATATAAACCTACACATTCATGTTATAAGATATATGTATGCATGTATGTATGAATTAGAAGCCAAAGTATCTGCCCTGCTTGTTCGCCGGTTGGCTACAAATAGCGCAGTGGAGATGACTTTCTCAAAGCGCCGGGTTTTTAAAACACCTGAAATTCAGAGAAATTTGAGACGACTCGCTTCAAATCCTATTCTAGAGCGATGGACATCGATTTTTCGCCATTTGTATGGCTTGTCAACATCACGTACTCGGATACGAGTTAATGCCAACGACGATGATATGTATGCAAGAATGTATATATGCATATATGTGTATACGCTTGTATTTCTACACACATCTGAACCAATATGTATGCGATGACTAATGGTGTGTTGTTTAGACAAATATTTAGAACAACTGAGACGTACATATTGTTTCACGAGAAACCAAGACCAAAACAGTTTCCTATCAATCATCTCACGGCACAAGACATACCATCATAAATAAAATTTTTCTTGTGGCATTCTCAATCCAATTTAGGTAGATTGTCGCTATCTGAGAAATTCTAGTGACAGAACTATATATATATATATATATAAAATTCATGCATAGTTGTGAAAGCAGACATACATGCATACATACACACATGATATGTATATTGTTTTAATCCTAATGATGCGTTTACTCGTTATCACGGTTTCTGGAACTATATTTGTCCAAATAAATAAACTTTTACTACTAAATGTCTAAATGTGTTGAGTACATTTCTTCCGTTTCAACATCCAATATACATACATGTATACATGTATCTCTATCACTGTGTATATTTATGTATGTATATATATGGACATATATATATATATATATATATATATATATATATGCACACACACATATAAATGTATATGTAAATATATATGTATGTGTGTGTGTAGCGTATATACATATATACATATATTAATATGCGTTTATATGCACATGTAAATATACACGACCATATTAACAAATCTTTGACTTGTGTGTACATGCGAATGTGTGTATGTTTAGTGTACACACACATACACGCGCACACACGCATATAAATACATACACACACACACACCTGTATCACATTTGAGATGCCAAGAATTTCCACTTTAATACCACACAAACTCACACACATGCACATACATACGTACACTCTATGTCACTGATTGCAACACATACACATACATATACGTTTAAATCTGGCCTTCAGCGACGAAATGGGTTGAAGACAATCCACTGTGAAACGCCTGCCTTCTCGGTATGTTTTTACTATATTACCATGGCAAACAAGTTAAAATCCATTAGTGGAAAGCCCAACAGCGTTAAGGAGACAGCTATTATTTTCCTTCTTCTATGAAGGTGGCGGTAAGTTAGGGTATAAGGATAAGAAAGGGGAACATCAGATGTAAATGCTCATTTGGGTAAAACGACAAGAAGGAAAACAAAACAAAACCAAACCATATATATATATAATTAAATATGAAAAGTCACAATAACAACAACAACAACATCGACAAGAATAAAAGGAGTAATGTAAAAATAAGAGTCGGATCCCTAAGGAGATGGGTTGTGTAAACAATGTTGGAATTCATACGTCTTGGTAGTTTGGTAGAAATTACAGCAACTCCTATTGCGCTCCATGTCGCTCATTTACTCCCTAGGAGTAAAGTAAATAACACGGATGATCATCAATGTTTTACAGAGTTACGTTGTTGTTGTTGTTGTTCTTTTTCTTCTTCTCCTTGTCGCTGTTGTTTAGCCCAAGGTAAGCGATGATTGAGCAGGCATATCATTAAATAGATTTCCAGACGTGACCAACTCGTCTTTATCCTGAACTTGCTTTTTTCTTTTAGATATCGTGTACCTAACATCACATTATTCAATACATCACTTGTTTTTCCAGTTCTAAAACTGTGGAGAGTAATTTTAGAGAAATTTGGCTGTTAGTTCTAGCAGGTCAAGTGACGAGTTAGTGCATAATGGTGGTCGTGACAAATGAAATAGGATCTATTTGAGGGATGTAAATTTATTCAGAGGGAAGTGATAAGGTGTATGAGCGTAACAGCAGCAATTCAATACCACATCATATTACCGGGTCAGAACAGGGATCAGGAAAGGTAGGTAAACTAGCTGTCATGGGTATACTACTTGTGTTACAGGCAAAGGGAAGTACCCGTGGGTAAATAATTACCTTTATCATGAACCGTTCTAGATCTTTTATTGTGCTCCGGTTTATGTAAATACAGCATGTGCTCCACATGTATATGCAATTTACTTGTAAATACATGTTGTTCGGTTTGCTAGAAATGGTAGCTTAACCTACCCCAAATCCCATTCTATAGTCTTAAAAATGGAAGGATACATTAGATAATATAGTTTTATGTTCTCCGTACCCAACTCTCTCTCACGAAAATTTCGAGATGATCACTGTTGGAATATTGATCCGTTGGATCATAGATCTGTCCAAACAGGGTTGACCAAGCGCTAAAATAAATAAATAAATAAATAAATAAATTTTCGTACTACCCAGTACCATGGTGTTGATTTGGCAGAGTCGTTACAGCCTTGTGTTATTTGTTCTGGTTATATGAGTCTGAGTTCAAATTCTGCCTCGGTCAACTTTGTCGCTCATTTATTTAAGCTTGATAAATGAAGTGCCAGTCAAAGTCGTGGAGTGGTGCAATATTAGATCATCGAAGGGAATGTCTTATATTATCGAAGGGAATATTATATATTCTGCCTCTGTACATTCTGAGTTCATATCCCGATTCCTGACGAAAACAGAACGCGACGTGAGTTTTGTAATGCCCAAGTATTCCAGCAGATCATTCTCAACGCCAATAAACCAACTGGTAGCACGGAGTGCATTCACTGAGTACTGCACCACCAGAAACTCTACAGTACCTTACAAATTTGAATTACAATAAAAACTAATGCACAACACTCTATGCACCACCATAACATGCTTTTCGACCCTCGCACCACCATAACATGCTTTTCGATTCACACCAGCAACGCAATCAAGATGTGGACACGAACTGGAAAGTTGTCCTGGAGCCTGGTAGATCAAGGGGCCTAATTATAATCTATGTATGCTGTGTTTGTGCTTATTAGACCACTCCCCAGTGCATTGCGTTGCTTTTGGGGCCTGTACTGTTTCTGAGACAGTCTCACCTACCATCACCACTACTAGCGTAAGAATCAATGAAGAAACCTCTGCATTAATGGTTATCAGCCGTTCTTCTGCCTCTATATCTTTTGGCTTGATGTATTTCACCATCTCACTATCAAGACCCGGACTAATCATAAAAAGATATTCACTTGTGCGTAGGGTATAGAAAGGTGAGTTATTTTCTGTTTCTAGTGTTGAATTTACCTAGGTACAAATATTAAATTAGAATTTTAAAATATGCAGAACATTATTCTAATAATAACTAAATGATTTGCTTATCCTGCTTACTGGTATTTCAGTTTATATAGAAAAACTTAACAAAACAAATTGCATTTCATATAATTTTGAGCTCTGATATGATGATCTGTTGGGTGATGCGGTGGGAGTCGGCAATGATAATTCAAACATATGACGTAATGTGATGTGAAGTTGTATATTACTACGTCGTAGTGATGTTGTTGCTATATTGATCTCATTAAGTTGATCTATCATCAGAAGCAGTCCAACCATGAACATCCTGTATACTTTCAAATAATATGCCTCTGACTACATATCTAATGCCATAATTAATACTGAATAATAAAAATTATTATTATTATTATTATTATTATTATTGTAAATAATTTTATTTGACTCAGGTTCGGTCTTATTCCCGGCAGAATTTATGTGGATACCGGGTAACCTTAGGTATCCAATAGCTTTCAATAATCATTCAAGTGTTTAGAACCCTCCTGATAATATTTCCTGTCCCCAAGAGGCAGACTTTCTGTAGAAGCTTATTATTATTATTATTATTATTATTATTATTATTATTATTATTATTATTATTATTATTATTATTATTATTATT
>NC_068985.1:125526322-125528482 GCF_001194135.2 Octopus bimaculoides
GCTTATTATTATTATTATTATTATTATTATTATTATTATTATTATTATTATTATTATTATTATTATTATAATATTAAATCCTTAACGAATTGTTGCACTTCGTAAAGTAATGTTTAATTAATAAGTCATTGGACAACCAGACTGGCGATCTCAGAAAAGAATGAAAGAGTGTTATACGTGATAATCACCAGCTAGAAATTCTTAGAGACTTCGTAATAAACAAATAAAAATTATGCTAAATCTATGCTTCCTCTTCTTCGTAATTTCTTAATTTCAGATTTAAACTTCTCCTTCCACTTCGTACTATGAAATGATTTCCTCCCTCGTAATAGTTGCTATCACTAGAAAAATCACTGTTAAATCTCATACTGGAATATTTTTTATTACCTCCGCCTTCACTAAGGCGATTTATTGTTTTCAGTCGCGTTTGTTTGTCTGTTTTATCGTGGACAAAATATCTCAAAATGCGCTAAATGGATTCGGATGAAGCGTTTAAGGATGCTTGGCTTCATGACTGGCACGAGCTAATTAGATCTTGGGTTCGATCCGGTATCGGACAAGGATTCTGGATTATTTTTCCGGGTTTTTTACTTAAATTTTGAGAGCGGCCGGGTTAATTTTTAGAATATTTTCGCTTGTGAGAGCAGTCGAGTTTATTTCAGATATTCTCATTTTAAAGAATCGTCTCTGGCTAATCGCCGAGAGAACGTCTGTGTTACCTTGGTGGAGGCTTGCGCTCTCTGAGTGCTCTTGTTTTTTGTATACTCTTATCCAGTATGTAATAGGTGTAATCCCATGCAAGTTTGACAATAGAAGAATCGTGGAGGCATGACTTTTGGATAAATTACATCACACCATTTCCAAAATAACATAATGCAAAACCACAGCATACTTAATCCACCTACGATCAAAGCAGAATATTCAAAATAGAACATGAAAATGATTAGCAGAACGATAGAAAAGAAATCCTCTTATAAGACGTGGAAATCCAGATTACAAGGATAGTTTCGCGCGTTGAAAGTCAGAAGACTTTAAAAATCCATGATACTCTTTCTCTGGTTGCACGAGGGATACAAATAACATCATTGAGGAGATGGACAGACGAGGATAATACAGGAAAGATAACAAAATACATATAGGACGGAAATTTACGTGCAGAAACAAATCAGTAACACAGTGTCTATGCATACCCCCCCCCTACACACACACATGTACACACAGGTAGGCATACACATGCACACACATATACACACACAAGTACACACACATTTATAGCGTACCACATTACATTACGAGCCCACGATGATGCTTCTATTTGACCGCACGAGATGCTAGAAATAGTAACCAAATCTACGCCACTGTCGGGATGTTTATGTTTGGATTGTCTTTCATCACATGTGTACTTAAGAAGCGCAGCACAACAACGACAATACAGCGTAGCAATATATAACTGTATATCACATTATGCCATAGTTTAGAATTATTACACACGACTACCAACAAATCATACGAAATATCATGCCACTCACACACACACACACACACACACACACACAAATACGTATTCTCTCACACAGTGCCATACACCAGCATGATAATGTATCATGTGGACAAGCGATGTTAATTACACGCCAAATGTGTGGCACCGACGGTCTTATGTTCATCTCGCTATCTTGTTCTTCTCTGCCACAACCTAATCATTTTAAGATTCTCTTTCTACACACCACCCATAACGAACGCCTATTTCGTATTTTTATTCAGTACGCACGCGCGCACAGACACACATACACACGCGCACACACACCCATACACATATATATAAGTCTCTTCAAACATGCGTGTATGTATATATATATATATATATATATGTATATTTTATATATATATATATATACGTATATACATGTACCTTTATATATGTATTCTTGTGTCATCTTTCACGGTGAATATCAGCTGTTTAAAGCCAGTCTAGTTTTCACTATGACATACTTGTTTGCTTACCAACTAGCTGTCAACGCACGCACACATACACACACACACATTCACATAAATAATTTTGAGTACATATACAATTATACAATGCATACATACATACATACATACATGCATACATACATACATACATACATACATACATGTATATATATATATATCTATATA
>NC_068985.1:125528764-125529554 GCF_001194135.2 Octopus bimaculoides
AAAAAAACAACATAATAATAATAATAATAATAATAATAATAATAATAATAATAATAATAATAATAATATCAAAGGATAATTAAAAATATTAGAAATTTCTACTACCAGTGGCCTAGCGTGTAAAAATTTAGTCCATAGACTATATATTATTCATATAAATACAGTGTACAATTTAAACACATAAGAGGTATCCATCACAGGATTCCTTTAATCTGGGTGTACCTGCTGATGAAGACTTCGCCTGGCAAATTATTTTATTGGCTAAAATAAGTCGGAAACCATTGGTCCGGGAACTAGACGGTAAATGTTTCTATTTTTCATTCCCTTCGAAATTTTATCCCTAATATTCGATTTGCAACTTAGCTGTTCTTCCTAGCGTGATGGAATCCTATGATGGATACCTCTAATGTGTTTAAATCGTACACTGTATATATATATATAACGACAAATTTGAATATGGACGGAACCTAGAGAAGTTGTCTTGGTATTTACTCCTTGTTCTTGATTTTTGTTTGATCCTTTGTTTGTTCTTAAATATATTCCCCTGAAGACGTGTAAGGCAAATTATATGTTTGACTTAAATTTGACAGTCAAATATAGCCTTATACAGAAATGTTGACATAGGAATAAATTTCAATAATAATGGATATTAGCGTCAAAACTCTCTTTTAAATTTAAAACTTTGGATATATAACCAGGGAGAACGATCCTTAAGGAGTCTAATTTAGACCTTTTGCGGTAAAATCGCTTGCTTGGTAACGATTACATGTTTTTCTATGAACAAATATAT
>NC_068985.1:125529994-125538005 GCF_001194135.2 Octopus bimaculoides
ATATATATATATATATATATATATATATATATATATATACATACCTAATAATAGTTTGTATAATTTATGTATGAAGGATAATATATAAAGTGATTGTCACACACAGACACACAGACATGTGTGCATAAATACATACATATAGATGTCATGGTTAAAGAAAACTAACTAGAGTTCAACTACTCACTTCAGTCTAGCATATCGTTCAGATTTTTCTTTGTGTTCAGCAATGAAGTGGCTTATCAAGATAGCACTGAATATTTTGTCTTCGTTCAGTGTCCCTGGGGTGAGTGTTATTTACTGAAGCCATGATTTTCCAAACTATACCCGCCGAAGATTTTGAATTTAGCTTTTCATTAGCTTTACATTAACGAAGTGTTTTACAGCATCGAACTAACTATGTGAACATTGTAGCTCTTTAAATAGAGACTACAGGGTTCCTATTCAAAGAGCAATACAGGTTAAATGTTATAATCTATGAACGTGATACTTAGCTGTTTTCGGTTATTTGCAATCGTTTCATATAAATCCAGCCTTCAGTTAATGCTGGCTTCAAATTTTGGCACAAGGCCAGAAATTTCGGGAAGAGGCTTAGTCGATTAGATGGCTCCCAGTGCTCAACTGGCACTTATTTTATTGACCCCAAAAGAATGAAAGGCAAAGCCGAACTCAGCGGAATTTGAACTCAAACGTAAAGACAGACGAAATGCCGCTAAGCATTTTTCTGCCAGCTAACCGCCGTCTCTTCAGTTAATGCTAATTCCAACATACATCAAGATCGTATCCTAACAATTAATGACCACATTCTCTCCACATACCCCGTCTCGCTTTCTCATATCTTTTTTCTTTCTTTCTTTCTTTCTTTCTTTCTTTCTTTCTCTCTGCCCGCTTGTCTGCCCGCTTGTCTGCCTGTCTGTCTGTCTCCCCTCCCCCTCTCTTTGATATCTTTTTTTTTTCAAATTCTTTGAAAACGAGAGTAAATTTATAATGCTGGTTGCTTCGTCATGCTAGATGTTAACCGACTCATTACCCATAAGACTGGCTAATGAGAAATCTGAACATCATTGGATTATAGCGATATACATAAGTATGGCACGTATCTCAATCTTTAAGTACCTATGCACAAATATCCAGTGAGAAGCATCAACAAAATGACCGGAAACTATTTCAACTGTGGACTGAAATATCATCGGATAACTGTCTACTGAAATTTCTCAATAAAATGAACATATGTACGCAATAATATAATCTGCATATTACATATTGTCATTTACACACGCAAATAAAGAGCAAATACACACACACAAGCACGAACACGCGAATTAAAAGAGTGCATACGCCCCTTACATGTATGCAAGTACACCTACACAGTTCTCTGTATTTATGTACACATTAGCTCGTACTCGCATGTTCATAATTCCCTAGGAGTGTCTTGTATCAAGCGAAGACGTTTCGTGACGTTTTCAGTGACCGGCTTGAATTCACTGACGGACTTAAACAGAAGTTCAAGGTAAGCATACATACCAGCATACCTACCTACCTACTTACCTACTTACCTACCTACCTACCTACCTACCTACCTACCTACCTACCTACCCACCTACCTACCTAACTACCTACCTACCTACCTACCTACCCACCTAATTACCTACCTACCTACCTACCTACCTACCCACCTAATTACCTACCTACCTAATTACCTACCTACCCACCTACCCACCTACCTACCTACCTACCCACCTAATTACCTACCTACCCACCTACCTACCTACCTACCTACCTACCTACCTACCTACCTACCTACCTACATACATACATGCCTATATACATACATACATGCATGCATGCATACATACATTATACATAAGCATATGTAAGCATATATACATGCGTACATTCGTGATGGTTTTCGGTTCGATAACGAGTATAAACCACAACTTAAAAATAACTTTTTTCTGGGTCTTGTTTCATACATACATACATACATACATACATACATTACTTTAACAGACTTCGAAAAGTACGGACGTCAGAGATGGACACACTAAGTACCACAGATAATTTCTACATGAACAGTGACAGGATCCCTGTTAAATGGATGAATAGAGAGTGATGCATAAGGTCTGTTGCAATAATCTTTGTGTCTCGCATGGTACCACTCAATGAGCGCCGGTTAAATAATAGAGGGAGAAATGAATACATCATATGCGTACATGACGACAAAAATAGCAAAACACGCTGAAAGTAGCTCAATAATATTTCGGTAAGGTATGCTGAGAGTACAACTGTTTCATGTGACCCTATTGTAGCTGAACTGACCTACTTAGACACTGAAAGAAACAGTACTATCAATAAGTTAGACATGGGCATTAATCCTAAAAATTTGTAACGAAGCACAAGAAGCCAGCGTCATTTTTGAATGAGATCTCGACGGTAGCCATTGCCATGTGCAAGATAAGAACGAGATCTCGCCTGCAACCTTTTGGCATGCGCGAGGCGACAACGAGATTCTCGCCGGCAACCACTATTGTGGTTGTATGTATTTATGTATGTATGTATGTTTTATGTATGTATTTTCATGGATATTAGTTGCATATCTAGACATGCTCATATATATTTAAATGATAAACTTTTGAGTAGTTTTACAGATTTTACAGGTCCAGTTATGGATTGGATCTGTAGTCATCGAATTAGTTTTCTCCTTTCTGGTTTTGAGAAGCCTAATTTCTCAAGATTTGTATTTAGGCAGTGTGCTACATATCCCAAGGCCCCAATAATTACAAGTATAAACCTAAAGTTGTAATCTGGATAGAGTAACTGCAGATTTCTCAATAGCTCAGCATAGGTGTTCTCCTTTTTAGTGATCTTCAGTTTTATGTTAACATCCCCTGGGCAGTTAATTTCCAGAACTGTGTGCAGTTCCTCTTCTCCATCCCAAATCATTATATCAGGTCTATTGTGCTTACATTTTATTGAGGTCTTCACTGGTACATTCCACCAGTATTCCCTTTTATTTTGAGTGGATATGGCCTCTACCATATTGTGGGTTCTTATTTCTTTGTCCTGGGAGTTATCCTTCCGACGGATTTCATTATAGAGTGTCCTAGCTACAACATCAGGTCTCATCGGTAAATAATACCGTGATGATATTTTCGGACAACTGCTTGTGATGTGGGTGATATCTTCAGTTTGAACTCTACAAAGTCTGCATAAGTTATCACATTTTACGGCCTTTCCTGCATTTCTAACCCTTTTGTGCATCCGGTACTTGGTTGATATTTCCTGTTCCTGGATTGCAAACGCATACCCTTCAAAGTGGGAGGTAATAATCCGGCTATTGGTCCACGATAAACTGTTTTTATGAGTGATGTTACCATCATCATGAAGCTTTCTACTAACATAGCCATGCATAGTCTTCTGCTCATACAAGCTCATCCTTTCATCTGATATGTTGTGGTAGAATCGTGCGACTTCTTTGGGCATGTATTCTAGGTTATCAGACAAGGAGTGTTGCTCAAGGAACTGCCTTCCAAGTCATATGATGTTATCAGCCTTGTGTATGCAAACTTGGTCAAGGAATGCACTTCGACACTCGGTAGTTAAGAGATGTTGCCAAAGGGATATGATGCGACATTTAAAGGCATTTTGGATCGATGTTAAGTCTCTGCCGCCTTTGTCTTAGGTAGGGGCAGTCCACGTTATTGTTTATGCGGAAATAATGTGTGGTTGTTAGTATTTTTCGGGTTTTCACATCAATAGCTCGGATCTCATCAAGCGTCCAATCAAGCAGCCCAAATATGGGCCGCTGTTTTATTGAAAGCAGAAAGTTCTGAGGTCCAAATTTTCATAACTCGGCTGTAATATTCTTTAGTGACACGTGTTTTGTTACAGGTGCCATTGTAAGATATATTTTCGTCCACCCCTAGATACCTGTAACATTCGCTACTAGACTGGTTTATAGTTCCTCTCCTCTTTACAACCAGATAACAACATTTATCCTGACCAAACTCCAACCCAACATCCTTTGAGAATCTCGTAACTAGGTCAATGTTTTTTTCATCTCATACATATTCTTCGCATAAAGTTTTAAGTCATCCACAAAGGAACAGTGTGTAATTTTGGTATTTCTATTTCCTTGTGAACCCGTGAGATATCCTTCAGACTTCCTTAACATGAATGCCAAGGGGTTTATAGAAAGTGTAACAACATCACAGAGAGACTGTCTCCTTGGAATATGCCTTTGCGATACTGTATTCTATCGGTTATAATGCAGTTACTCTTTCTGTTTAATTTTAAGATGGTGGCCCACGATGAAGTCAGATCAGCTATGGCTTCGACTATTCTCACTGGAACTTTAGCAAGTTGAAGGGCTTCTAGCATCCATGAGGTGGGAACAGAGTCAACGGCTTTCTGTAGTCTAGCCACATTGAAACTAGGTTTCTCCTATGTATGTATGTATGTATGTATGTATGTATGTATGTATGTATGTATGCATGTATGCATGTATGTATGTGGTTTCTGGACGAATGTGTCCAACGAATTCCAGATAAACTACATAACACCGGCTATATCACTGCAAACAATAACTCTCAGCTTGAATAGGCTATGGTGCCCAAACAACGACTGATATGAAACATCTGTGCTTTCCAAGTTGTGCTATCATTAGACATGGCTTCGGCTAACGTTGTCTAAGTATCTAAGTATTGTTATATATATATATATATATATATATATATATATATATATATATATATATAAACATACACACACATAAATATACATGCATAGATGCAGAGAGAAAGACAAGTAGAAAGAAAGAACGATAGATAGATAGATAGATTAACATCAGTATAATTGTGTTCTGATACAGGGTACATCGAGATTTACGATTTCGTAATGCTCCAGTTTTGGGTAACATGGGAAAATAGACTTCTGGATTGTAGTGCAAAATTGATTATTTTCTCTCTTACACGTGTTTAGCGGCATAACGACAGGGGATGGTGGACAACTAAAAGTATATTCATGTGTACGTATCTTTCGCTCGGCCTCTTTTTATATCGTCCTGTCTTTGACGTCCATATATGTACATACAAACCTGTGCACTCGTATGTATGTATGTATGCATGTATGTATGTATGTATGTATGTATGTATGTATGTATGTGTGTATGTATGTATGTGTGTATGTATGTGTGTGTATATATACATTTGTATATATAAGTACGTATACGTATTTAATATACATGCCTATACATACATACATACATACATGTATATATGTATGTATATATGTATGTATGCATGTATGTATAGGCATATATATTAAATAGGTATACGTACTTATGTAAACAAATATATATATATATATATGCACACACATAGATATAAATACTTATATATGTGTGGTTGTATAAATTCATGCAAACCTACACACGAAATGCATACATACCTACACACAGACAGACACATACACACATACGCGGACACATCTGTACATACGTACATACATACAGACATACATATATATATACACACACACATACACAATAACATACATGCACACTAACATACATGCACACATACATAAATACATACATACATACATACATACACACATACATAAATACATACATACATACATATGAATAGGTATAAATATATTTATACGCTCACAGATACATGCATATATTCATATATGTATGTATATATGTATCTGCGTGTTTATGTATACATGGATATATAAGATATATACACATATGAATGTATGTGTTTGTGTACAAATTATAAGTTAATAGGTAATTAATGTTTTTCATATGAAAAGAGACTTTAAACACTATACATTTCTAAGTAACAATTTCAGAAGGAAAAATGTATCATAAAATTACTGATGGGAATCAAAGCGTGTATTATGTTGGTAAAGATATAATCACATTTAAATGCTTACATATAACCACATGCGTCCACATACACAAGCACACACAGACACAGTCACAGACACACATACACAGACACACATACAGACACACATACACAGACACACACACACATACACTATGTATATACATGAGATTGTATGTGTTTATGCACTCGTATGATTAATGTGTGTATGTATTCAATTGTAATATGTCTCGTCGTCTTAATATGTATATGTATTAGCAAGTTTTTTTCCAGGGTATTTAATTAAAGACGTGACTTTCATTCCGTTTTGTACAACATCGTATTCTGCATTTTTAAATACTAGTTTACTTCTTACATTAACTCATTTTATCTTGCTCTTTAGATCTTAAGAATATGTATTTATATTCCTTTTCTTTTATATTCATTAGAATTCTTCCTCGAAGGAGGGAACAAGTTTGTAACAGAACAAGAAAATTGCACCGTTGGAATTTTGTAACAACAACGATAAGTGTTACATGTTGAACTTTAGTGTTCCCCTTGCAGATTGTATTTATAAACTGTGTGCCAGCCGATCATGTTTCCATTGAAAATTCTAGCTTTTTGAGATTCTCAGATATTTAATGACAAAACGAAACACGTTGACAATTATTGGTATAAATGTGAAATTATAATCTAAGTAGAGGAGCTTCAGGATATATATTTTGGAAGAGATATTTACCTATTTGGGCAGCTAAGCTTTTACGACTATATATGTCTTAAGTCTTGAATAAGCTATATTTCAAATGCAGTCTTCCGTTAGTTGCCTTTGCAACTGCTACAGCTATCAATCTGAATGAAACTAACGAGGTAGTTGCCTCGAATTTGCGAGCAATAAGAGCAAAATCCTTCTCAAGTTACAAGTCGAACCATGCTACTAACCATAGTAAGGAAAAGCAATAAGCTTGAATGCTCCGACATAAGACTAAAGAAAAATCTCGATAAGATATACCTTTGATCATAAGTTTGCCAGATAGGTTTGCTAAACAGCAAAAGTAATAACAACCAGCCAATCGGAACACTTTGAAGGTATACTGGCTCTTGCGAGCTGGCAGAAACGTTAGCACGCCGGGCGAAATGCTTAGCGGTATTTCGTCTGCCGCTACGTTCTGAGTTCAAATTCCGCCGAGGTCGACTTTGCCTTTCATCCTTTCGGGGTCGATTAAATAAGTATCAGTTACGCACTGGGGTCGATGTAATCGACTTAATCCGTTTGTCTGTCTTTGTTTGTCCCCTCTGTGTGTAGCCCCTTGTGGGTAGTAAAGAATTAGCATATAAATAACTTGCAACACTGAAGAAAAGTCGATGGAAGCTCTCCAAGAGGTAGCAGGCAAATATTCCTCAAATCAAACTCATACTTTATACAACGTAACGGTAGATCTTAAAAAGGAGCCGATAATGAACGAAATACTTTTGATCATAAGTCATATATACTCTAAGACTAAATATATACTCTAGACTAAAGAACGACACCAATAACAACATGCACCAGTAAATAACCTTAGAGAATATCCCTGAAATCTAATCAGGTTGTCTTGAAATGGATAACGTAGTGGGTGATGTAGTGCTAGACACACTACGCCCGAATACAAAAGACAAGACGACATTTGGAATGCATTTTGGAGACAGGTATGGTCAATGTGAGTTAACATAAGTATAAAACAACCATAAAAACGTAGTTACAACCAGCAACAACAACAATTACAATAACAACAAAATCAACTTGGAATCAATATCTGGTAAAAACTACCAGTGTATTAATACGTAGACGCTTCACAAAAGGAACCTATTAACACATTTCTTTTGCAGCCATTCAGTCACCATATTTGTTGGGATCAATAGTAAATGAGAACGAATAAAGAGTGTATAAATTCAATTAACTACAATATATAAAACACCTGAAATTTTACAGATGAATAACTAGACCAATAGCAATAGCGTCATTGGACAGTTAAATGACGAAACAATGGAATATATATATAGAGTTATTAATATTTCTAAGTCTCTCTAAAGGAGACTACGGCAGCGGTACTGGAAATTAATAGTTATCGCCAAGCCAACATGGCAGTCCCAAAATTAGG
>NC_068985.1:125538813-125541515 GCF_001194135.2 Octopus bimaculoides
ATATATATATATATAGTCAGTAACTGCGAGGATATATTAATCTCTTAAAGGGATGATTTGATCCGAGTTACTCTGGTTTAATACCATATATTGTTGAGAAATATTTCTTCAATATAAATAGGTATATTATAAATATATTATAAAGTAAGAAAATGGATATAAAATCAATCTATTAACATCTTACTATAATGGGTGTTACGTCCGTCCGTCTGTCTGTCTGTCTGTTCCCTCTTCACGGTCAAACGGCTGGACCAGTGGTCACGATGATTTTTGGGGATTACGAAGGAGGTAATCAGGAAGGTTTTTTGCGAAACAAAAAAACAAAATGTAAAAAGGTATGATTATTTAGTGAATATTGAGTGTTGCATTAATAAATCACCTTTGATCTTTTTTGTTAAAATTCCGGAGACGAGGATTAACTCTGGATTTCTCCCACACCGTATAGTTTGTTAGTTTAGAAGGTTTAGATTTGTGATATCTCTTTATTTCCCATCGTAGGTGGGTAGATTTGCTATCTTACTATAATATGCGTTATGTTGGTGGAACAGTAAGCGGATCTGATTAGCTGCCTTGCGAAAGCTCTTCTAGGTATGTGCCCCCTTCTGACAGCAACGCCGGCAACACTACTTGTGCCGAGCTGTATTTGGCTTTCAAGTGGCGGCCTTTGTTTTAGACGACCTCGATGGCGTGGAAAGGGGAGACTTGCCAGCCCTGGCTAAGCCAGCGCGTGCATATACAGATATATGGTCAAAGTTGACTGATAGAGGCTCGAGAAAATGACTGGCAACAAGGTATTGTTAAATGACTTCTGGAAAGGTAATTACGCAACTGATGTAAGTAATATATTGTTAGAAACGTGGGAGAAACTATTTTTGCCTAGAAATATAACCAAGAAACATAATGTTATAGTAAATATTTATAGGTCGTTCCGCATTCTCTTGCAAAAAAAAAGAAAGTATGTACTTTTGAAGTTGAGCAAAACAAAAGTACCTATTGACATTTTGTAACCATATTTCTTTCAACAATACATCGATCACGTTGCAAATATATCTGTGTGAATATAATGAAAGAGCCAGTAACACAATTTAAACACTTATACAAGAAACCAGAGCATTAAGAGTTACAATAAAGCCTTTATCTAGAGGGCTGTTAGCAAAAGCACCACTGAGAAGGTTCTGAAACATTCTAAAAGTGATTAGAACAGAAATTGACTCCACTAATATCATTAGTTCCTGCAACAATGCCGCAAATTAGTGGCAAAAGTCAACACTTTGACCCTCCGAATCATTGTAATGGCTTATGATTCAACCACGCTTGGGCAATAAAGGCTAAATTGTATGATGAACGGAGGAGTGATGAGCAGTAACTGTTACGGTATGTTTACGCCACTCTCTCTGTATACGTTCCTAATGACACACAAACACGCACTTATAAACGAACACAGACAAACACGTTTGCATACACAAATATGTGCGTTTTTGTGCGTAAGGGAGAATGCGATATATCAACTACTACAAATCAGCCAGAGTTGATGCATACGTTGCCTGAATGGAAATCCTCTTTCTCTTTACCATTTCTCTCTCTCTCTCTCTCTCTCTCTCTCTCTCTCTCTCTCTCTCTCTCTCTCTCTCTCTCTCTCTCTCTCTCTATCTATCTATCTATCTATCTGTGTCAGTTTATGCGTGTATGTGCATGAGTGAGCATGATGTGTGTGCATGCGCGTAGATAAGCGTATGTGTATATGTACATAATATATAGATATACAACATATATCGTATACATATAAAGTATGTATACATATTGTCTGTATATGCGTGTTAGCATGTGTGCTTGCTTGTGTGATTGTGTGTGTGTGTGTGTTTGTGTGTTTGTAGTGGGAGAAAAAGAAAGAGAGAGAGATTACTAAAGAAGCAAGACAAAAGACTGGTCTATTCATGAAGTTTCTCTGTGCTTCAAATATCGCATTCTTCAGCCTTTCTATGTATAGACTAATCGTATACATAAATATATTTTATGCTTTCATCATTTTCTTCCTCCCACATTTTCCTAGTATTGTTTTGAGTGGGCAGTTTTGTTTAACTCCAGCTCAGCATTGATAGAATAATACCGTGGTGGGAGTTATTACAACCGTATCAATCCCATAATGTTTTAGGGGCTATATTGAATTACATTACCAAACATGTTATTTCTTTATTCAAAACTGTAGGATGTGACTTGTAGTTGATTTGACCTACTAATTTTAAGAAATACAATTATCACGTAGAAGGTCAATTTCAGATTCATGTTTGCATTGGGGTATACCATGGCACGGAGATAAGCTGTGAAGGGGTCGATCTGCGAGAACTTTTTCACTTTCTATTGCGCTAGGATAATCTAGGCTTTTTGGAAGATATCTTATTTTAAGATGTGTTATCATCCTTCATGTTTGCTTCGCAGTCCTGAGATCTCAGATTTTATCCCACTGTGTGGTGTTTTGAGTAGTGTCTTTATTTATGTATTTTAGGCCCAGGAGTGGCTGTGTGGTAAGTAGCTTGCTTACCAACCGCATGGTTCCGAGTTCAGTCCCACTGCGTGGCACCTTGGGCAAGTGTCTTCTACTATAGCTTCGGGCCGACCAGAGCCTTGTGAGAGGATTTGGTAGACGGAAACTGAAAGAAGCCTGTCGTATATATATATGTATATATATATATATATATATATAT
>NC_068985.1:125541685-125543153 GCF_001194135.2 Octopus bimaculoides
GTGTCTGTGTTTGGTCCCCCCCCAACATCGCTTGACAACCGATGCTGGTGTGTTTAGGTCCACGTAACTTAGCGGTTCGGCAAAAGAGACCGATTGAATAAGTACTAGGCCTCCAAAGAATAAGTCCTGGGGTCGATTTGCTCGACTAAAGACGGTGCTCCAGAATGGCCGCAGTCAAATGACTGAAATAAGTAAAAGAGTAAAAAGAGAGAGTATACATACACACACACACACGTACATACATACATACATACATACATACATGCATACATACATACATACATACATACACACACACACATATAAACATGTATGCATGCACACACATACTTAAATACAGATGTATATATGAATGTCTTTCGGTCAGTGTTCGTCTCCTGCCACCGAACCACCGATTGACAACCAGTGTTGATGAGTTTATGTCTCCATAACATAGCGGTTCGGCAAATGGGACCGATAGAATAGGTATCAGGCTTTAAAAAAAATTGTACTGGGTTCGATTGTTGCGGTTTAAATTCTTCAAGGCGCTGTCCCGCTTGGTCGCAGTCTATTGACTCAAACAAGTAAAAGATCTTGGAATCTACAGGGTGTCCACAAAGTTTGGGTACATGGGGATTAGCACATACTTTAAGAAATTAATATTTCTTATATTTAATTGTTTATGTTATGATTTTATTTACTCCAGTTACCCAGACTTTGTGGACACCGTGTATGACGTCGTGGTTTATGACTGGCGTAAAACCCTTTCAACGAAAATGTTTTATAAGCACATTATTTATTGGAATGAGACGACAATGTTGCGGTAGTGACTTACAAAAACGAGAAACACGTTTTCTGTACGTTGGGGCTTTTCAATACCGTACACTCCTATGTGAAATAACAAGGCAAAATTTGTAGAATACTACACTCGCTAGTATTACGAAAACTTGCCGGCCTTAAAAAAATAAAAATCGGTGAACGCAATTGAAGCAGCATAAAGACAAAAGGTGATTTTGCTTGGGAAGAGAACATTTTTATTAATTAAATGTTATGATTTATGGCATTTAAAATCTTCATAATCAAAGGATTCCTTATTCTCACTTCAGATAGTTGAGTATGATTTCTAAAACGTCTTTAATAATCTTTTCAAAATTTATCATCCATCGCTACACTTCAGTGACGTGTGATTATTTCTACAGCTCAATTAAAATTGTGTGTGCAAGCATACATACATACGTAGGTACACACATACATGCATACATACACATACAAATATATATACACTTACACATACACACATACACACACACATCTATCTATCGATCTATCAATCTATCCATCTATCTACCTATCTATCTATCTATCTATCTATCTATCTATCTATCTATCTATCTATCAATCAATCAATCTATCTATCTATCTATCTATCTATCTATCTATCTATCTATCTATCTATCTATCTATCTATCTATCTATATATATATATATA
>NC_068985.1:125544643-125551844 GCF_001194135.2 Octopus bimaculoides
ATAGATAGATAGATAGATAGATAGATAGATAGATATATATACATAATATATATATATGTGTTAAAATGATATATTCTCTTCAAATAAACAATGTAATATACATCAAGACCTGAAAATCGTAACAGTTCTGCTTATATGTGTTTGAGTGTATGTGCGTGGGTGCGCGTGCGCGTGTACGTCTGTGCGTGTATGTGTGTGTGTGTGTTTGTATCCACGTATATAAAATATATCTTATCTTTATCAAAAATATATTATTTTAAGATATAAACGCTCGTTGTTTTTCCTAAATTATGGATGGTTATTTTTCTATGTGTTTCTATATTAGTTGGTACCATCATTGGTCTGAAACTTTGTTTGTTACAACAACGAGTGTTTCAGCCAATCAACGGAACAGCTTGCTCATGGAATTAACGTGCAAGTGGCTGAGAACTCCACTGACACAGACACTCTTACTGTAGTTCGCAGAGAAATTCAGTGTGAAACAGAATGCTATAAGACTAGCCCATTGAATTACAAGCACAACTCATTTTTGCCAGTTGAGTGAACTGGAGCAATGAGAACTAAAGTATTTTGCTCGTGGACACAACGTATCATCGTGAATCGAACTCACAACCTTACCATCGTGAGTCGACTATCCTAACCGCGCGCCTTGACATCGGTTCCATCGGTAGAAGATCAGAAAAATACGCCTTGAAATGTTTAATGACACCTCTTTATATTAAAAAGTTCAACATGACAACGAAGTTATCTTGGCCTTTCCTCCTTCTTGGTCTCAACAAAGTATATATTACTTAGTACTTGGGTCCATATAATCGACTATGTCTCCACTCCATGAATGTATGCAGTCATTTGCCAGTAAGAAATCATATGTCTTCTACTTATCACTGTATGTGTTCGGGTGTTACGTTTTAAACAAGCACAATGTGAAATAAAATTGATAACGTATTCGAAATATTTAAAATAATGCAACACTTTCAGTCTTATTCTTTCAAAAACCACAACTAAAGAATGATATCGAAGATGTAATGGAAAATTTTATCGTAATGAATCAATTTTAAGTGTTGCGCTTTCAAGAACTGTAACTATGGAATAATATTGATGACCTTATGGGAACTTTTAATATATACTCTTTTAACGATTGTAGCAACCGATTAATATCTAAAAACATTATGGAAATATTTAAATTAATGAAACAAGTTTCAGTCTCAACACTCTCAATTATCGTAGCTATAAAAAGAATATCGAATATACAATGGAAGGTTTTAGTATATTGAATCAAATTTCATTCGTACACCTTCAGGAACCCTAACTACAGTACACAATCGAAATAAAATCGAAATCTTTTACAAAATGAAACATGTTTCACGGTAACATTTTGGAAAACAATCGTTAAGTATGAAAGGAAACTGAAAACACGATACGAATATTAGTTGAATGAGACAAATGCGAATCTCACGTTCACAGTATGTGTAACTGTGGAGCAAAATTTAGGACATAATCGAGAAATCAATTCGCCTTAACCTTTATTACAACACATATGTTAACGTTGTTTCTGTTTACTCAAGGCATTATCCACTGGCACCATTTTTAACAATCAATGAAATTTTATTCAAACCAATAAGCATCAAATTATTTTCTACATTACATCAATTACAGAATTCCTTATAATCATATAATCAAATATTTATGCATTTTCTATAAGTACATTTATGCAAGCTATTTTATGTTATCATTGTTGAAACTCGAAACAGCTTATACAATACATTTCCATACATATTACAGTTTACTATCGAACCTACATTCATAAACTTTGTAGAAACACGTGCAGCTTTATAATTGCACTATTGTATGATTCAGTACGGAAGAGCATTATACTTCAGGTAGAACATTTCGTAATTGTAGAAAAAGTGATATATAATGAATTATTGTTGCTATTTTCATTTTATTTTCCACAAATATTTCGCAATGCAGCTATTTTAATCATAGGGGCGTTACGTACATTCAATGCAAGCTTACTGATAAAAAATATTCCATTAACGCTCAAAACAAGAACATCTGTTCACATCTTAATTCCTCCGTCCGTAGGATATATATAGTCGGACACACACGCACGCGCACACACACACACACACACACACACACACAAGTGTGTGTGTGTGTGTGTGTGCGTGCGCGTGTAGTCCCACAAATCTCCCCACTACTTATTCTTTTGTAAGTCTGGTACCTATTTTATTGATAACTTTTACCGCACTGCTAGGTTACGTGGGGTGGAATCTAACCAATACCGGTAGTTAACAGTCTGAATAACACAAAGACATGCCAATACATACATATATACATGCACATGCATACAAATATATGCATATACATACATATATACGCACATGCATATATACATGCATTCGTATATATAGTGACGGCCATGACTTGCCACTTCACCCAACGGGGATAGCCCCACCATTATCCAAGCCACCTTCACCCCTGCCCAATATGTTGACCGTGCGTCCGCTTGCTCTCACCCACGCTGCCACACCTGCCCCTAACTCTCTAACACCACTATCCTCACCGGCACCCACCACCGCCCCTACCACATCATTCACCTGCATCTCAAGCAATGTAATCAGCCGTATCCTTTGCTCTGTCATTACCTGTACATGGGATAAACTGACCAGCATTGGATGATCGGTTTGCCGACATCTATGGGTCACCAGACTCAGCAATGACACCCTGGACTCGTACCACTCCCGCTTGACCGGTCATTCGCTAGAACGTCTGTCTGCTTCAGGCTGGCCTTTCTTAGAGGATAACCTGGACTTCCACCTCCGTCCAGAGCAGCAAATATTTTCTCCCTTCATTACTCAGCTCCTTATAATCTCAGTTCATCACCACTCCCCTTCCAAACCCACCTCTACCTACATTTAAATACACCACACACCTCCCACCTTCCACTACCCTCCTCCTCTACCTCCACGTCTTCTCTACACCTTTATATTCAGTGTCCAATTCACACGCACGATCATGCCTCTACAGCATAGACATACAACACACACTCACCTCCGCATGCACATACGCGATCGCGCGCACACACACACACGCATGCGCGCACGCGCGCACACACACACTCTTTCCCACGGTTTCCCATTCTACACAACAGCACCAAACACCTCCCAACCCTACCTCTCGTCACCCCTATTCCAGCTTGCACTCAATTCAGATGGACCCACATATCTACCCACACATACGTCAGATAGCCTCACACACATACAAGCGCTATTGTACACATTGTTGTTGGCACTCCGTCGCTTACGACGTCGAGGGTTCCAGTTGATCCGATCAACGGAACAGCCTGCTCGTGAAATTAACGTGCAAGTGGCTGAGCACTCCACAGACACGTGTACCCTTAATGTAGTTCTCGGGGATATTCAGCGTGACATAGTGCGACAAGGCTGACCCTTTGAAATACAGGTACAACAGAAACAGGAAGAAAGAGTGAGAGAAAGTTGTGGTGAAAGAGTACAGCAGGGTTCACCACCATCCCCTGCCGGAGCCTCGTGGAGTTTTAGGTGTTTTCACTCAATAAACACTCACAACGCCCGGTCTGGGAATCGAAACCGTGATCCTATGACCGCGAGTTCGCTGCCCTAACCACTGGGTCATTGCGCCTCCACCTTGTACACATACACATACACAAAAACACAAAATATCACACACATATCAACTCCATACACACACACATTTTATCCAACAGCCCCTTATACACACACTAACAACAGGGTCAAGCACATTCGCTTACATACAAAGACATGCATAAACACACACAATATTCAGGCATGAACACGCATAATTCACACGCACAGAACGGCATCACACACAGGCTTAATGCACAAATGCACACACACACGCGTGTATGACCGACACGCTTTTTACACACACATACACACACACACTTAAAAAAAAAATCGACGCATGAACATAGACGCATGTACACATGCTACTAGTACAAAGTATACACGCACACATTTGCTGCTACACACATGCGTTTGCACACACACACACACACACACACACACGCTTCATATGCATATGTTAGACAACCTCACAACCCACACGTGCGTCAACACAATGGCATACATAGATACACGGAGCAACACGAACACATCGTTCCACACACGCACACTCTCATGCATACACCTACGCATGCCTATACAATCTTCGCATTCACACAGAAACTTATCTGTACACACGTACACACACGCTTGCCAATATACACATTTACACACGCACATATTATCCTCACATACACGCACACACTTTAGCCTGGTCATTGTTGCCTCCCTTGCTTCCTTGCCACCAACCACTTCCTTCCTGTCAATCCAGACACGGTTGTTTTATTTATTATTATTTTTTTTTTTGCTGTCTTTTTCTTCTCTCCATTGTTTTGCTGACCTCATTCCTTTCTGCAGAAGAGCGTAGGCTCGAAACGTCAAAGACCCTTCCACTTTTCCTAAGCGTCAAAGTAATACACCTGTTTGTTGTTACCTAACCTGTCTCTCTCTGTCTTATGCTTTTCTTTTTGGCTTTTTATACAATTTTGAACCACACACACACACACACACACACACACACACACACACACACACACACACACACACACACACACACACACACACACACACACACACACACACACACACACACACATATATATATATATATATATATGTATAACTAGATAAGTTTATGAATTTGAATATTTGTTTTTTTTGCTAGTGGAATGAATCATGAAGTAAATATAGAAAAAAGAAATATGTTTTCGTCTTGGTGTTTTATTTTTAAGCATAAAAGCTATAGACTTATCAAATTTCTACGCAGAAGATAACCTTTGCCACTGCCAGGCCTCAAGGGAGGTTCAGCTCGACTTAATCGAGCCAGCAACGCAAACGAGGCCAATCAGTAGGCGAATCAGTGAAAGCGTTTCTGCATCGTAATTTAGAACTGCTAGAAATAGCAACAAGATCTTCCAGAAACAACACCCTACCATTTAATAAAGGCACATTGGACATTTTGTTTCTATTTTGTTTTCAATCACTCCCCTAGTGAAATAAAAGCAGCATACACGATCTATCAGGTCATCCCATAAGTTCTGTCCGAAGTTTGAATAAAGAAAGCAAGTGATCAAATGTTATATTTCATTGAAATTTAATCATCAATATACTTTGCCTGATTATTTATGACTTCCTTCCATCTATTTACAAGCCTTTTAATCCCATCAATGTAAAACTCTTTTGGTTTCAAAGCGAAGAACTCTGAAATGTCAGTTTTGACCTCCTTCTGGCTTTCGAAAGTTGTCCCCCAAATGATTCTGTAAACTACGAAACAAATGGTAGTCTGAAGGAGCAAGGTCGAGAGAATAAAGTGGATGAGGAATTTTTCCCAACCAAGCTCTTCGATCTCCTGTGATGTGATCTTTGCACTGTAGGGTCGCGCATTGTCCTGGTGAAACATCACCCCTTTTCAATTCACTAAAGCGGGTTTTTCTCTTCAAAGCTTGGTTCAAACGCTCTAATTGCTGACAGTAGACTTGAGCATTGATTGTTGCATTAAGTGGTCACAATTCAAAGTGAATAACTCCTTTGCAATCCCACCAGATATAGAGAAGAACCTTTTTTCCCATGAAGTTCCATTCTCGGTTGTGGTTGAGCTTTTTTCCCTTTTACCAAGCCACTGTTTGTAACGCTTAACATTTCGATAGCAGATCTATTTTTCGTCATCAGTCACAAGTCTATCCAAAAAGGGTGAAATGAGTACGTGAGAATAGAAAGAAGAGCAGATGTCAACTCCGGATTTGCAGTTACTTTCGGACAATTCATGAGGCACCCATTTTCCAAGTTTAGGAACCTTTCCAAGTTGTTGAAGATGACGATGAACAGTTGTATGGTTTGAACTAAGATTTATTTCCAATTCTTCAACTGATAATGCAGGATTTTCTTCAAGTAATGCCCCAAGGAGCTTATCATCAAACTCAACTGGGCATCCTGTTCTTTTTCATCTTCAAGGACGAAATCTTCACTTCTGACTTTTGCAAACAATATTCTGCAAGTTCTTTCATTCAAGCATTCTCTTCCATAAACTGAGTGTGTTCCGAGTCGCTGAGTTTCCTTTGTACCTCTAATGCTCTTTGGATACTTCCATGTTAGAATGGGTTTTAATCAAAGAAATTTTAATTCTATTATTCTGTGAAATAATAACTAATTAGTTTAAATGTACACATATGCATAAAAATAATTTTTAATTCCATTAGATATTCTAAAATATTATTAAATTTCATTCAATTTTAAAAAAGGTAAAATCGGACAGAACTTATGGGATGACCTGATAATTTCTGAGTTTTCATGACCAGTGCAAGGAAAGTAGAAAGTTAGCCTCAGATCGTTGACCTGGCCACATGCTTGCAGCAATATAGGAATCCATTACAGGAATGAATCCTAGGCCTAGGAAGTGGTGTTAAACCGCACAACGTATTAGAACTAGAAACCGACACCCTGTGCCTGTAAGAAGGGTATCATTTACGAGAGTTTAGGTAGTGGTCACGTTTGGAACACATTTAATCATAAACTTGACGATATGTTAGGTCAACCAGCGAGTACACACTGTGTCGAAAGGAAGGGCATCATTTGCAATAGATTTGGCTATTTGTAGCCACGTTATAGCTGAGTTTAATCGGGTCTGGCTTGATCCGTATTAAGAACGACAAAAGGCAGCCACAACAATAACAGCAGCAGCAGCACCACCACCACCACCAACAACAACAACAACAAAAATACCAGCACCATCACCAACAACAGCAGCTGTAACAACTGTAACAATTGTCGGCTTTACAGGGATTTCGAAGATCAGAACTGGTTGGGAAATAGCCTTCGTAACATGTGGCATTCTTGTTGACTGAACAAATGAGAAATTACATGCCTATAACGATAACAACATACGAACCATCAACCTTTTCTTTGGTTGTCCGTTTCTTCCATTCACTCGGCCGTAAGCAGTCTATACTTCGTAGAAAAAAAAAAAAAGTAGTAATAATAATAAAGTTCGGTAGAGTTAAAAACGAAAATAGCAACGACTACACTAGAGCTGACATTTTGATAAGGACAATGAAGAGGCTGTTTCAGCTTTCGAGTGTTCACACACACACACACACACA